>NC_141771.1:2823453-3005953 GCF_051362555.1 Lingula anatina | reverse complement strand
CATAGACACTTACTTCGTTACACCACATAATATATGGTTATCTGACAGCCCCACAGTGCAGGTCTTACTTCATTTTATGCTTACATTGTCATTACTTTGTGTGTGTGTGTGTGTGTGTGTGGGGGGGGGGGGGGGGGGAGAGACGGGACATGATGAATGCCAAGAGAAAGACTGGGTCAAACAGGGTGTGTGGTCTGCTGATAGCACTGGGTGCCTTAAGTAGAGATGCACCAGTGCAATTGTTGCACATTGTTGCATATGAAAATTAATAATAAATGATAAAAATTAAGCTTGCATTAAAAAAAAACAAGGAACGGTAACCTGTGTTTGAGTTTATTTAGTTTATAATACAAAGTAAAACAACTACAGTACATCTTTACATTTCACGGCTAAAAGGATATTGTACATGTGAACAAATACTGGATTTGCATTCCAAAAAAACCAACAGTTTCTGTGCCTAAATTAACCCAGTTTTTACTACTAAAAATACCTGCATCTTTCCTTATCACAGCTAGCGCTGAGTATTGATGAGTTTGAACCAGTTACCCCAGCCTTTGAAAAGAAGGTGAAATAATACGCCAAATTTTATCAATAAGTTGCATTGTGCGGGTTCAGATGGCTGCATTGTGTGGCAATCGGGTTTAATAACATCATAGTGAGGCCCAGAGCTTGTAGCGTGAAGATTTGAAGGGCTGTCCGCCTCTTGAATGAAAGGACCTTACAAAGAGGTGTGTGTGTTCAGTAAACAGTTCACAGTGTTAGATAGGAGTTTACTAAAGCTGCACGTCAACAATGGCGAAAATCATATTCATAAGCAACTGCCTTTTAGGCTGAGGGCATTTCATATGTTTATTATAAGGCATATGGTTATAATGTCTCAGGGGAGAAACAACTCAGCTTTGATTTGATGGAAAAAAATGACTTGAAATGATATTGGAAATGAACAGAAATATCACAAAATTGATATTATAGGGGAAATCATATGTCACAGATGGACTGCTGGATTGACCAGATGTGACACAAGACGGGACGCTGCAGTGAGTAATAGGGTTACAAAGTTTATGTTCAAATGGACATGAAATGAAAAGCAAGAGCATGACATGAAATGAATTAGTGTGAAATGAACAAATACGAAATGAATGAAAGTGAAATGAACATAGGTGGAAATGGTCGCTGAAATGTAGGCCTACCTGTGAAACTAACAACACTGTGAAACTGACATCTGAATGAAGACGAAGCAAATGTAGGAGATTCAATTGGGAAGTTCAACTTAGTTTTGTTTTTACACCTTTCACAAAGTGCACAGCTGATTGGACTGTGACGAAGATTTTACCCTATGCTGACGTGACATCGGATCACTTGAGGACTATCATTATCAAACTGGATCAAGGGCATTTTTTTAAAGGACTGCTTTATGAACACCACTTCTAACCCTGTGCCATTAATTTCCAATTTAGTTCACGATATAACAGCAAATGAAGCTGAACCACCTGTGTCCTTGTTAAATATACCTGGAGTCAACACAGCTTAACAGGGTGGAAGTTAAGGTGACAAACCCCGGGTATGAATATTGACCAACTGAGGCAAATTTGCACCTTTTGTTGACTGACCAATTTTCACCACATTCATTTACCTTGAGGATTTAAACTTGATGGTCAGGTCAAGCCGGGCGATTTCCGATCTGATCTCGGGGACCTTGGCTTAATACTACAATAATCCCTCAGTGGACTTTAATGAGTGGGCATGAGAGGAGGTTTTCTGACCATTATGAGGGTGGGTTCCGGGAGGAGAAGAGATCAGTAAGAGAAGTCACCACCCATAAATCACTTTTAATTATAATTCTCACTTATTTTGTGAGCTCATGTGACAAGAGAGGGTTTAATAAAGAGAGGAAGAGATCAAGTTTATTGCCGCATATTCATAATAGTAATCCTAAGCAGTGATAAACCAAGGGATTTTACAAGCAGAGGGAGTACTCAGGAAGACAACTGGGATATAACACAGCATTCTTTTTTATCTCATCGTCACTCTTTGGACCATGGGTGCTCGTGAGTCGACATTTGCCTGTGAGTATTATGAATTTTTTTTTTCACATGACATGAGTTAACAATTAAAGGCTCTATAAACAACTGCCTTGATAAATTAAATACTATGAGCGACAGTCTCCTCCCCCCTAAAAAAGGCTGTAGTACCTTTGCTCGTGGGTCAGCATTTGTCTGTGAGTATTATGAAAATTTCTTTTTCATGAGAGTTAACAATTTAAGTCTCTTGAAACAATAGCATTTAAAACTTAATGAGTCACATCTGCTTTCCTCCCCCCCCCCCCCCTTTCAAAAAAAAAAAAAAAAAAAACTGCTGTACCTTAGGAAAAAATTTATACCTTCATCATCATAATTTCAGCCAATCAGAAGAAAGCTCTTGTCATCACAGCATCTTGTCTGAGTCTATTTCATTTGTCAAAGCTTGTTGATCAATTTACCGTAAAATTGAGCACCCTTTGTAGACAGCCTTGTGAACTGTGTAATCGGATATACTAGTCTTATCTGTTTGTTGAGTAGGGGGAGGGAGTGCTTGAATGGCTATGATTTTATTTGTCAGTTTTGTCTGCCTTAGTGCTCTTGTGACTCATCTCTTAAGTCTTTGAGGAGTAGTGTGAAGATTTTAGTTCTCCGCGCGCGCGTGCGCGCGCGTGTGTGTGTGTGTGTGTGTCTGCAGATGCATGTGTACTGGCATAAATGTTTGTGAGTGTGTGTATATATTGCCTTGATGTATGTACGAGTGTGTGTGCATGTGGTTATATGTAGGTGCATATGTAGCTGCTTATATTTAAGTATATGTGTTCACTAACAACTGAACCAAGGCTGTGAACTAAATTAATTGAATTCTCCATATGATCTGTCTGCACCATGTGGGAGAGTACACTTATCCCACTACCAGATACAACATTGAATGGTGCTTTGTGAACTGTGTAATTGAATATACAAATCTAACCCGTCTTTTTCTTTTATGATTGATTATAATCAGAAAACCATGTCAGCTGATGATCAGCTAGGTAGACATTAACAGTGAAGGATACCACAACAGTTTTCATGCCACTATGAAATGCACTCCTTGACACTACATCCTTGCCTCTTCACTAGATGTGATCTCTTCTGTGAAAAAGACTGTATAGATGAATGAATGCAATCCAGTAATAGAATATCTTTAGAAAGAAGTTTCTGTTTTCTCAACCAAGGCAGTCAGTTTTTGTACACATTTTTTTCTTCTTATTTTGTCAACAACAAAAATGTACTGGCTAACTTTGAATACATAAAGCTCTTCTAATCCAGTAACAGAAAATCAAAGATGTTTTTTTCACAAGGCTATACAGTTCTGAACAGAGGTTTAAAGTCAGCTACATAAGTGTACCGACTGACTTTTGATAACATTTTTATCTTGAGTAATTTGTTAAGAGTCTGTGGAACTAAAATTAGCCAAATTACAAAGGTTTCTTTCATAAAAACCTCTTACTAATTCTTCTTGTTAGCAGCAGGTCTATTTTCTCCCTGGGTGTCCTAGAAGAACTGATAGCTACTTCAGACATAATCAATTTGACAAGTGTTGTATAGATGTGTTCACATCAAGACCAAATTAGGACTGAAATAAAGCTCATTGACGTTTTTCTGTTCTTATCAGGGGTAGGATAAGTCAGCTATGGGTGACAAAGTATTTTTTAAACTAGACCCAGATGACATACGGACTCCCATGAGCTCTGAAAAACTTAAACCCCCTATGAATCAATCTAGCCAACAGGTGATGTCATTTAATTGATTACCAGTATAGGTTTTTCCTGTTGTGATCACGCCAACAAGCAGTGACACACACTCCGAAATTTGGGGTACCTTGTCCTCCTAAAATCAATATTTTTACCTCTAACTTCATTAGAAAGATTATGTAACAAGTGAGAGTCTTTTGTGATATATTATGTGAGGAATGCATGTGTGGGCAGGGGCAGTGAACTTGGTTCTTGAACACTTCTAGTGTTAGTGACTTGGTATTAGTCTGAATATTGTATCCCTAGAAAGTGGCGCCATCGTGTGTCATTTTGCTTTAACCAAGTCACCAAATCAATGATTATTGAGAGTAGAAAGTAATGGGCTCTCTAGTTGTAAATGAGACCCATAAAGATGCTGTGCATTCAACTTTTAATATTGATTTCATTCTCAGATTCCCTCATTAAAATTTAAGTGCATAACTAGAAGGACCAACAATGGATTTAATAGCATTACGCTGCGGGCATTGAGTTATAATTAGCCATTATACTTTGTGAAGAGGGAAGCTTACAAAGGTTTTCGTAAAATTAGATTGCTAAGCCTTGTGCAGCTTGTCAATGATTTATATTGGGAAAATATTAAAACTTGTGTCCTTAAAGCATGCCGCAGCTGGGAACATGAATGGAGAATCAAATTGATTGAAGTAGTAAAGGCTGAAGTGTCTTTGGTACTGTCTTGTTTCCATGTAAGCATGTGCTACACAAACAGACCAATGTACTTGCAATTTTTTAAAGTAATAATAATAATAATAATAAATAAATAAATAAATAAATAAATAAATAAATAAATAAATAAAAATAATTAAAGAAGAATAGTAATGTCATAATGGTTTTATTTATGCGTAATGATTTAAAGAATTAGTTTAAAGAAAAGCAGTATATACTCCAAGCATGAGTTTGATATCTGCAATCATATTGATTTAGGTGGTATAAAAATAGTTCAAACGAGATACAGACTGATGTATCTATGGAATGTAATTAGTAACTGGTGAAGGATACCAAAGAAATTCCATTCTAGTTTCATGTAGTGATTGTTACTTCATTAGTTCTGAATTAAGAATATAGAAAGAGGAAAGTACGCTAAAAGAATGTATCAAAACATAAGGGAGATCGGAGAATAAATAGAAATGATCTGCTCGGATAATACAGTGTGCCACCCTTTAAAGGAAAATGTGACCATAGTATACATAACAAAATGTGACGTGTAAAAGGGGAACTTGATCTGCATTCTAGGAAGATAAAAGCGAAGCCCGCACTTTAGGTTGGACACATACTTACTTACTTACACACTTGCTCACTTATACTTGCGCTTACACTTGGACACTTAGACACCTAGGCACTTAGACTCTATTTGTTAAATTAATCTCTTAGAAGCGCCGTTGTCGCACAGGGAGGACCTATACTATCGGAGCAGATCTGATCAATAGGAAACGAAGGAGTAATTTAGAAGGCGTACTCAGTTGTACCTCTCATCTGTGATCCAATAAAACCCGCTTACCCGGATTGAGAAAGATCAGGACTTTGTTGTTCTTTTCCTACCTAATATACCCCCGTGTCACGGATCCCGAAGGACGGTAACGCGTCGTAAATAAAAGGGAAGAGAAAATCCACAATTAAAACACCCGTGACATCTGTGGTGGAGGACCTATGATACTTTTTTAAGAAGTTGTTATAGTTGCAGTTTCCCTATCAAAATTTACCACTTTTTCACTTAATTCTTAAATTTTGAGTTCTAATAATAACAGTATTAGAATTAAAAAAGCCAGAGCAAAAGCAGACAAAATTTAGATTCATCTTTTAAAAATTTCTGACTGTCACAGTCCTCAAAGCTTGTCTTGGCAGTGGCTGCCGTAGCCTGTATAATTGATATCGATGAAAAAGTGACCCGGAGTTAAAATTCAAATATAAATCAATAGCCTGGCAAATTAAGTGGTTACAAGCAAATAGTGACTTATTATTAAACTGAAGAGAGTGGTATTGATTTGTCAAATGTTAGCATTCTCACCCTAACTGTATTTAGAGAGAAAATATTGACTTCTTGTGCTAATGAAGATAGTTTTGTTGCCACTGGTTCAGTTTTACATGTGGGGAGATTTATTGTTTGTCACTTTTCAAGGGTGTTGATTAATTTTGAACTTTTCAATTTCTACTTTTGAAAGCATCAACCATGATGAGAGCTCTCCTCCTATTCACATTCATTCAACATGAATGACAATACTATACAGGCTAACTTCTGTCAGACTTTTCAAGGGTGATTAAAACTTGCACTGGCTTTTTCCAATCCTAATAAAGCTATTATTTGATCACAAGCAAAATATTATGAAAGCTTACATGTAAACCTATGGTCAGCCAACTCTCCATCTGACTGAGCAGAAGTATTG
Organism: Lingula anatina; assembly: GCF_051362555.1. NCBI lineage: Eukaryota > Metazoa > Brachiopoda > Lingulata > Lingulida > Lingulidae > Lingula > Lingula anatina. The sequence continues at coordinate 2,999,761 of NC_141771.1, read as the reverse complement.
TTATTGTTATCTTTTAACCTAATGAAATTTTAGCTTTATATTTGTACCACCAGCGTTAGCGCTGGCAGTACACATGGTTTCGGTCCCGTCCGGATCGTTCCGCCGGCTCCGTTAGACGGCTACCGTTACCGCTTCTCCTCCTAGACGGTAAGGGCCCCCGTACCCATCTCATGGATTTAGGTCACCTATAATCTCAACTCGTTCCACGTAAAATTTGGGCTTTGTCGGTATTGGGGTCTGGGTGTGGCACTCATTGCAATGCACCCTTGTCTAAAAATGGCAAAATTAAATGCTAATTATCTACCCTACGGAAGGAGTTATGGGAAAAATTTCTATAGACGGCTTTCCAAAAGTCATATGTGTAGATTTCAAATATACCCTTGGATTTGACCTTTGACCTCTACTTCAAGGTCAAATGGGCCAAAATTTTCAAAAAAATGAAATTTTTTACGAAAAAAATTTTTTTTGCCCTGTTATTCAGACACCACACAGACTTAACCAATAATATTATTGGAAAGTGTTACCCTTTAGGTCATCTTTCATCTCCATGAATTTGGGGTCAATCGGTGCATTTTCACGGGAGTAGCGGCCATAAGATACCGAAACTGAAAACTGTCTCTAATTTGGGAACCGTTAATGCTAGAGACCCATTCTTTTTTGCATTTTGTAGAGCAAGTAAAGCCCAACACTGGAAGTGGTCTCGTTTTTTTTGTATTCCATACGGTTTTCGAGTTACGCTGTATCAAAAAGTACATATTGGTGGTAAAAGCAAAATGTGCAGTACGGTAATGGATAATAAATTTTGAACTCTGGAAAAATAAAACATAAGGCTTGGCAAAGCAGACAACTTGTGTTCAAAAATGACATTATTTCATCAAATTTGAACTTCTGAAACTTCAGAGCACCTCCTATTTCAAGAATTTTGACCAAAATGACATTTTCTTTATTTTAATTAATTTTTTCTGTACGAAATTTAAGGCACATTATGGTAACTCCAAAATTATAACATCTAGTCCCTTATATCTCCAAAACTGGCAGAGATAGGTCCATAGTTACTATTGAAGTTGAATAGGAAGTCATATACTGGCAATCTTACTATGACCTTGAAATTGACCTTTGACCTACTTTTCACCATGAACTGAACTTTGCAAATTTTTCTTCCCTTTTATCTCCAAAACTGGCTGAGATAGGTCCGTAGTTACTATTGAACTTGAATAGGAAGTCATATACTGGCAATCTATATGTGACATTAAAATTGACCTTTGACCTACTTTTCACCATGAACTGAATTTTGCAAATTTTGCTTTCCTTTTATCTCCAAAACTGGCTGAGATAGGTCCGTAGTTACTATTGAATTGAATAGGAAGTCATATACTGGCAATCTAAATGTGACCTTAAAATTGACCTTTGACCTACTTTTCACCATAAACTGAACTTTGCAAAATTTGCTTCCCTTTTATCTCCAAAACTGGCTGAGATAGGTCCGTAGTTACTATTGAACTTGAATAGGAAGTCATATACTGGCAAACTAAATGTGACCTTAAAATTGACCTTTGACCTACTTTTCACCATAAACTGAACTTTGCAAATTTTGCTTCCCTTTTATCTCCAAAACTGGCAGAGATAGGTCCATAGTTACTATTGAACTTGAATAGGAATTCATATACTGGCAATCTAAATGTGACCTTGAAATTGACCTTTGACCTACTTTTCACCATGAACTGAACTTTGCAAACTTTTATGCCCTTTTATCTCCAAAACTGGCAGAGATAGATCCATAGTTACTATTGAACTTGAAAAGGAAGTCATATACTGGCAATCTAAATGTGACCTTAAAATTGACCTTTGACCTACTTTACACCATGAACTGAATTTTGCAAATTTTGCTTCCCTTTTATCTCCAAAACTGGCTGAGATAGGTCTATAGTTACTATTGAACTTGAAAAGGAAGTCATATACTGGCAATCTAAATGTGACCTTAAAATTGACCTTTGACCTACTTTACACCATGAACTGAATTTTGCAAATTTTGCTTTCTTTTTATCTCCAAAACTGGCTGAGATAGGTCCGTAGTTACTATTGAACTTGAATAGGAAGTCATATACTGGCATTATAAATGTGACATTAAAATTGACCTTTGTCCTACTTTTCACCATAAACTGAACTTTGCAAATTTTGCTTCCCTTTTATCTCCAAAACTGGCAGAGATAGGTCCATAGTTACTATTGAACTTGAATAGAAAGTCATATACTGGCAATCTAAATGTGACCTTGAAATTGACCTTTGACCTACTTTTCACCATGAACTGAATTTTGCAAATTTTTCTTCCCTTTTATCTCCAAAACTGGCTGAGATAGGTCCATAGTTACTATTGAAGTTGAATAGGAAGTCCTATACTGGCAATCTAATTGTGACCTTGAAATTGACCTTTGACCTACTTTTTATCATGAACTGAACTCTGCTAATTTCTTTCTCTTTTAACTTCAAACTTGACAGAGATAGGTCCATAGTTACTCTTGAACTTGAATAGGAAGTCATATACTGGCAATTTACTGTGACCTTGAAATTGACCCTTGACCTACCTTACGAAGAACTTAAATTTGATTGTACCATATATATTTTTTGCAATAGTTAAAAAATTCTTGTTGATTGCATTTTTACAGCTTGTCAAGCACAAAACTGGTGGCTGTGTCCCTTATTTTGTGTATGTGGGGGTCTATACGAATGCGCTTGCTCCAGCTGGTGGTACAATATTCGGAGGCGGTATCGCCTCTCTGATCCTCTAGTTGACTACAGAGATACTCACAATTTCACAAAAATATGGATATCCACCCACACATTTCATAAAAGAATGAAACTAAAGTGAGAAAAGCTTTTTTAATTACCTACCAAGCTGTTCACCTAGCCCATCAACTTAATGACTGTGATAACTTCTCGTTAACTCCCTGTAATATGATGTCATGACACCCAGGGGGGAAAGTGATAAATTATGTCTTCACATATTTCCTGGGTTTGGCATACATGGGTTGACTGGGACCATATAGCAGCTACCTACTAGCACCCAAGCAGTGATGTGTGTCAGTTGTTAGACCAAAGAATCCTTGTACCCCGGGCTCCAAATTTTAACAAACTTGCAGTTCATACATAGAGGTCTATACGAATGCGTTTGCTCCAGCTGGTGGTACAATATTTGGAGGCGGTATTGCCTCTCTGATCCTCTAGTTTATTTAAGAAACTATGCTTTTCAGACTAAGCTTTTCTGATGATTTATTTGGAGCACGTGGTTCTGAGTGGATTTTTGCAACAACAACAACAGAGATAATTATGAGATAGATAAATGATTTTAGTTGAAAGAGACAGATATAGAATTTGACACACCTAATCTACTTTGTGTTGTCAGAATGAACATCTTTCTTCCATCAAGTTTTTAGATTTTAATTAATGAGGTGTAATAATCAGCATTACCACCTATGTAAGTTTTATAATGTTTTTAAATGATTTAAGTAAGAGCAAAATGGGAGTGAGAACCATCAACTAAGATAAATGAAGATAAATAGGCATTTGTGGATTCACCTTATGGCTTTGAAATGGGTGAAAACAGTTACATAGGGTAACACTACATAAATTAAAGCTGACATTTTTTATTATGTCTTTTGTGTTTAAAAATCACTGTTAATAGTTTGTGGTGACTGAACAATAATTGGAGTCTGAAATTGGAGGCATGTTACTGCATACAGACACTCCATTAGTTTTATTTTAAACCAAAAACACAAAGTTTACATAGATAAAGATCCAGATTTATTAGATTTATAAGGGACCTACAACAATTTATGGATGACAATCTGTCAAGCAGTCTTTCTATTATGGACTCCATTATGTCATGCAGAGCCCTAGAAGTTATAACAATAAATCATCTTTTGTTAAGGACAAGTTTCAGATGTTGAATTATTGTTGATTCAGAACTTTTATTGATAAATGTGATGTAAACAGTGGCAGCGACAGTCAGCCTGCACCTCGTGGAAATTGATTCCAGTCACAGCCAATCACCCGGAAAGAGGAAAGACGAGGATGAAATGTTTCAGACATTGGGCTTGCAGCTGTAAAATATTCTTTGTCATAGCCAACAGCTTTTTTTTTTTCCAAGAAAAACATTTTATGATTAATGTGAAATCTTAAAAACTGAAATAGATCCAGAAAAAAATTTGGGGTTATTGTGTGTGTGTGTGTGTGTGTGTATGTGTGTACGTGCACTTCATTCTGTAGATATTTGCTTTGATCTACAAATGTTTTCAAAATTAACAGGTCCCTTATTCAGGGCATTGCATCACCATCAATACAAATAAAATTTTCAGCAAGTTTTATAATTAGGTAATATACACAATGCATTCTGAAACTGACATTTAAATAATGGGTTAAGTTCAAACAAATATAACAAATGTTCTGTGAGCAACTTATATTCCACGTCTGAACAATTGAAATAGTGAAATTTACGCCACAGGGCAAGGTTCACTGACATAAACATTTATTGTGAATCGAGTGGAGTTGATAACAAAGTTATAATAATAGCTATAACAATTTAAATGGGAGACGGACATTAAAAGATTTTATGGTTGTATATATAACAGTTATTGTAAGCATTACACTACACAGTTGTATTAACTTAGGGAATTTACAGCGACAAAAGCATTTAAAGCTTTGTTTATAATTCAGTGGACACAAACTTTTATATTTTATCCATCCCAAATATTTAAGAGTTTATAGTCACAACATAGGGAGTTTCAGTAAGCACTAATTGAGCTTTTTACCAAACCAAAAAATGAGGTATATTGTTTTTTTGCATGATGTCTGTCCAGATGAATAAAATTTTTTAATCAGTTACACCCTGAGCACAACATTCCAAGTACGAAAAGAGTCCTTTTTATAGACTTTGCAGCCCAGTCATAGAAACTAAAATGGCACCAACATGAAAGAGTTTACAGCCACAACAACATGCGTTGTATTAGTTGTGGTAAACAATACTGCCTGCACCATGTTCAGTTTATTATGTGACCCCAGCCCACAGTGTGTACAGTAAGTTCATGTCACAGTCAGCCAGTCGGAGACCCCATAATATTGTGACAAGCGTCTGTAGTGATGTCGACTGTCAAGTGGGGCTGAAAGTAGGAATTTATACACTATGGATATATACACTAGAAGTTGTGCCTATAGTTGTATTTATAAAGATAATGGTTGTATGGACTTTCAAGGTAGCCCTGTGGATTTACACCTTGGGATATCTACACTGATCAGGGTCTGGTTTGTATAGTAATTTTCACATACAGTAGAGCACTGCATTGTGGACTTACGCCTAGTAGAATATCTTTAGTCACAACTTTTTGTGGTCAGTCAGGATTAATTTACCGTTTAGTGTCTTAGCTGGAACTGGTTAGAGTGAATGCTTTGTAGTGCTCTCTCACTGTTGCTGCACTGTCCCACATCGTGATTTGAAGTCTTATAAAACATTTGCAGATATATCAAAAATATAGAGTTTTGACTATGGGCTGTGGGTGGTAGTCACCAATTATTTCTAGGTCCTGAGTCAGTCTGATGTGTTCCCAAGAGCAGGTACAGTGTGAACGCGCCTCTTTGGTTGAAATTTAATTAAGATTTCATTCACCTCTCTACAGTGTGAAAGCGTCCCTTTGGTGGAGATTCAATTGATTTCAGTCACCTGTCTCTGGTGTGAACGCGCCTTCTTGGTTAAGATTCAATTAAGATTTCAGTCACCTGTCTCCTTGACATTAATGTAGAGGATCTGTCACAAGAAGGCAGCCAGGATATCGTGTTCAGGGTCCCAACTGCTGAGGTTATTGAACTGTGGATGAAATGTGACATGGCAATGTGTGTTTAACATAGAAATATGTTGTCGGCTATATGTATTTTCAAAAATTTTGGAGACTTATCATTATGTATGAAAACTGTTTAGGTTGCTGGATTGTGGAGGGTGTGTTTTCCACGTAAGAGGTCACAGATAATTCCATATATAATTTCTAGTTTTTAAGAAAGGGTAGAGATTTAGCCCCTGAGATTTATGGGAATATCTTGTGAAAAATAAGTCTTTGGCTCTGGCAGAGGGAAGATGAAATGCAATGTGTGGATTTAAACAGAATTATGTTGTTGACTACATGTATTTTCAAAATTCCTCAGGCTTTTCTCAGAATTAAGAAAGACTGACTAAATATACTACTTGATTCCGTGTCAGCTGGATATTACTATACACCACTGGATTATTGAGACTTTGATGAAGGAAACATAGAAACTGTATGTATACAAAGCTAAAACACAGAGGAAATTACTGACTCATTACTGGATACTTTTGTCCAGCTCTCAGCATCTTCGATTACATCGTCAATATACTCTTATCAGTGGACATTGGGGGGAAATAGTGACACAGTTGATTAGGAAACTAGCATATAGTTAAACAAGTGAATTGAAATTTTGTGATATTTATCTAGATATATAGGTCTTCTGGCCAAGGTTATCTTATGTATATGAGCAAACAACTGGATTTTGTGTGAACTAGCCAAACTTTAAATTCTGGGATATACGTCGTGGGAAACATACTTGGATTAAAAAGGGAAGGAAAAAGAACTGATATAGGTCGGAAAACAAATATGTTACAGAAAATTGTAGGGATTTAGGATCAAATTGTTGAAATTGGAAATTTTGATTGAGACATCAGACATCATAAGTAGAGGTGTGTCTTGGTGAAATGTGGAGGGATTTTCTATTGGATAATAGATAGACCATGACCTGTCGGCTTTAGGCGCACCACTTATGTTAGATAACTAGCAATTTGTAACACTTAAAGTCTGGATGATTAGCAACCAGTGAAAAAAACCTCATAATCTTTTACTTGGGGAAATTGACCTAAATTGGAGAAAAAAATGTCAAATTTTGTCAACAGAGAGATTCATTTTAAAACCAAACTAGTTTGCGAAGAGGTTTTGTAAAATGGAGAAATAAGCCTTGTTGGACAAAGAGATGTGTTTTGTCAATGCAGACGTAATATTATCAGTGGACCTTGACTTGTGTTTGAGACAACAGCAAGGAAGGAAAACAGAGACTGTTTTGTCAGTTTGGTGCCTTGACTACGTGACATTATTGGAAATAGTGTCTGTTCATGTCGACAAGCTATCTGGGCTGGTTTTATTACCCATGAATCATCACTGGGGCTTTTCTTGTTTGGGACGCTGATATAGTCGTTGTTGGCGTCGTCTGGGGACTTCTTGGTGGTTGTCATCGTTATATGGAAACCCTGTGGATTCTCATTATTCGGAACAGGGTAGAGGTTGTCAATTCATGCCTTGGGTAATATAAGTTGTGGTAATTAATTAGATTTAAGATTTTTTTTTCCTACTGGCACGGTAGATTTATCAGGTAGAGATTTTATACAGCTTATCCATAGCCATCCTTGAGTGAAGTAGACAGGGCAATTTACCCCAAAAGCTCAAGGATCGCATTTTTATTCGTGTTTGGATTTTTGTGGAGTTGACAATAGTTGTGTCAAGCAGGGCTCGTTAGATGTCTCTTTTTAACCGAACATTCAGAAAATGTAGGTTATATTTATTTGCTTTTTACTTTTTTTTGTCAGATCGCCATTGACACATGTAGCTTGGAGCAATATTTTGCTTCTCCACAGGTGATTTGGAAACTGTACCTTTTGTGAAATTTATTCATTCTGAAAAAATGTTGTTTTTTGATGAAGTCAACAAAAGGCGTTTGTTCAGTAATGATTTCTCCATCCACAGTGTGGCAGGGAGCTAGATGGTAGAATTGAAAGCTGAGGAATTTATCCAGTGTGTCAGAATTTTTTATTTTAAATTGGTTATAAGTCTGTTTTCAGTGGTGGCATATTTTGTGTTAAATTTAATGAAAGAAGTCTGTTGTTAACAAAACTATGACTGAGAAGGCTGATGCAGATGGACAGTTGCCATTAGAGGAATCGGTGCCATATTTGGCAACTAGCTTGGGACATATTTAATGGATGCGGTCATGTTTGAATATCAGCCTGCACTTGAGTGCAGAAAGAATTAAAAAAGGCATGTTTGCACTTAGCAAATTACAACGTGTAAAAGTTGCAAAGGCTTTGCCACTGCAGATTTATTGTTCTAAATTCTACCGGTGCTAAGATTTTTCAATATGTTAGCTAAGCGCTTTAGTTCAATTACAGTGGTAAATTGACCTGAAGAAAAACACTTTTTTTTAGTTCCTTAGGGCAAGTATTTTTTGATGCCCTTATCTTAGGTGTAGGTTTCTTTAAATGGAAAAACAAATTGACTGAAAAGTCTTGTTCACATGAATACAAATTAAGAATGGTTTTGAATCACTCATTACTTCAAATATTTTTTATAAGTCTTTTGGTTGATTGCTTTTCATCATATTGACCATCCTTATACTATTGGATATCTGCTTGTAAGTTATTACCACCCCCCTCCTTTAAAAATGAAGTGCTTGTTGACATGATATACGGAGCCATCAGATTGTATTTCCAGTTAAATTGGATAGATCTAATTTGGTCCATCCCAACTCAACTTGGGAACCAGTAACTGTAAACTCAGCTGATCTAGGTGCAGCAAGTGAGGGACTTGATATAATCTGGCCATATCAGAGTCAATTAAGATTACATAAAATTATCAAACAGATAACGTGCTCAAGGGTGATCAGAAGAGGCTGTGGTTTAGCGCCAGTCCCAGCAGAATGTAGTCCAGTTTTTCCCACTGTGTAAAATGAATGAGGTGATTGAGTTTTGTGGGATTCACTGTATCTAAAGCTTAGGTCCCAACTACGTTTTGGACGCACCGTTTTTAAGTTCCTTGCGTCTGGCTAGGACGTAGCTAGATCGCACGTAGCGACTGTTGATCATGTCGAGATGTTTCTACGTGCTGTTTGCGTCCTCTAAAAGTCGCACGATGGACGTGCTCCTCACGCACGAACTCCCACGTTTCTCCCATTTTTTTGGTCGTATACCACACGTAGCAGCCCGTACGTTCGGTTGGGACCTAGGCTTAACACATACAGTACTCAGGCAGCAGCTGGTAACACAGTATTACATAGCCATACAATGATGATATATTTATAATCTGTGGATATCTGTCTTGACATAATCCAATGAATAGTTCTTAATGAATCATAGATTCATTGGGTTGTGGTACAAATTATATAATACATTAGACAAAAGTCAGTTCAATCTGGACTTTGTTTCTCAGTCCTTTAGTTATGGTTAAAGAATTGTGTCAGGTACTTAAAGTCACATTTATTTTAAAGATAGTTGGGCTCTTTTGGTTGTAGCTCTTCTCCAGGGTATTTTTGTTTAAGGTAAGCTCACCCTTGGTAGGAATTACATGCAGTCCTTTACCTTTGTCTTGTAAAGGTTGGTTTTTATGGAAGTGAAAAGATCAATTTTGTCTAAAATTTAGGAGCAGTAACTGCTGAGAGCAAATGATGAAGTTTATGATGGTTCAAATTGGAGCTGATGTAAATGTGTCTTTGCTGTTACAGTACACTCTCTCACACACACACACAAATGTGTACACAGACGCATCCTAGTGCACATACGCGCATTTTGGTAAGCTAAGAAAGCATACGCACAGGTGCACACATGCTCACACAGACACACACACACACACACACACACACACACACACACACGTTGACATCGTTGGGCCCCAGTAGTAAGTGTAACCACTACACCAACCTTCCTTCTTTATCTCCAGCCTTATTTAGACTGAACACTGCAAACAGCATGGCTTAGGAGCTGAATTGACAGGCACTTGTTTTGGTGACTGGTGACTCTCACCTAGCCTTCAGACTTGTGTACATAGATTTGTAAGATATAAAATATTTGTACAGCCTTGCTGGACTGCGTGTGAGGGCTGGAAAAAACATTGACATTGAGCGTGAAGGATTTAAGGGAGCGGGTGGCTGCGGACTACGTCAGCGCACTGCAGCCCCCAAGGTTTGTTTACTTATTGTCCTATGGATGTAATATACGAACTACCCGAGGACAACAGTAGCGATAAGGGATCAATAGACTTACAGGTGAACGATTCCGCCTCGGCTCACTCCACTTCCAGTGAGGCTAAGGCAACCGGTGGGGGTACAATGGACAGGCTGAAATCCTGGTACGGCTCTCTCCGAGGGAAAAAGAGGGTTCCTGTTCAGTGTAAGTATCAAAGTGGAAACTACTTTTAAAAGTAAAACTGGTTGAAAATTCCACAGTCTTGAAACTTTTTTCCTGTGGATATTTGTTCTCGCTTTGAACAGGTTTTAACAGGGTGTGAATGAGGTACTTACCAAGTAGTAAGTGTCATTGTATATCTGCTGCTACAGACCCAGTTCACTGGCTGAGTTGAGAACCTGATCTTTTTTTAAGACTTTATGTGCTAGTAGGTTTATTTGTCCATGTAAAGCATGGTAATGATTGGTGAAAAAAAAATTGAACCGTCTACCTGACTGATAAGGAGGATTGAAACAAAGATGCAACACGTTGGTTATAAGTACAAGATCCTGTTGAATATGTGTGTGAGTGTGTGTGTGTGTATGTGTGTGTGTGTGTGTGTGTGTGTGTGTGTGTGTGTGTGTCTGAAAGTATGAATTAGTAAGTAATAATACATTTGGATTTCTAAAAGCAAGTACCAGAAGTTAGAGGTTTCACATTTCCATTAATATTTAAAGTTTCACATTGATATTAACAGACATATGCTGATTGGTTAAAATGATTATAAACTTTTAAGAATGCCAATGTGCACAGAGTACTACATATTGGGTTTACTGATTTTGCTGTTTCCATATTTTATTTTTAAAATGATATAAAGGAAGACTTATTCTTAAAACTTCATTTAGGTAACAATAATGTTTGATTACTGATATTTTTTCGTGTATGTTTCTATATCGGATGTAAGAATGGATTAGCACTTCACTATGTTGTGGTATTGGGTGTACCTGAAGTTGTGTCTGGAAATAAGAACATGGCACTTAGTGCTGTATTTAATCAGTTGGATAATGATACACGTGGACTATTTGTGTGTGTATTATGTTCATTTGTAGGTTTTTGTACTGAGTGCAAATCTTATTGAAAAAAAAACTCATGAAATGCTGCACAATGGTGTGAGTAAAAGAATTGTCTGAAAACAGTTTAGGCACTTTTGCTCTTGAAATTTTGCTCATGAAATATATCTTGTTTATATATAACTTGATGGTGATTATTATAGTATTCTAAATTGTTACTAGCACAAATTTTACAGAGGCTTTGACTTCACTACATAAAATTTCTTTCTTTAAATTACAAAATATCATGTACAAATATAAACAGATGAGACTGACTAACATTATTTCAGTGTTTGGTTATTCAGTAGATGTGATATGTCACTAAGTTTGACATGTAAATTTGAAAGCTATCTAAGATAGGTTTTGGTAATGACTATTGTTGAGTTCAGGCTACATGTACATAGTAATTGTGACACTAATTCACTTTACAACTGTTTTTATTTACAAAAAAAGTACTTGTAGCTGTCACCAAAAACATATGTCATAGACAGTTTTGACGTGTGTCTTTATAATGCCAATGGTTTCCATGGTAATTTAACACAAAAATTGTTACTATTATACTGTTGCCTGAAGCTTTTACTAACTGCAAATCCTTGATTTATAAGTATACTGCTGTAGGTGATAGGTGTCAAAGTGGTTTTAAGGTGCCTTGATTTTTGTGTGTTGATAATCGCACACATGTTTATGAGTGTGAAGAGTATTCATGCATGTGAGGTTGAAAATACATAACTTTTTGTGCGTGCAAGAGCATGTGCTTGTATGGATGTGTGTACTTTTATGTGCACAGATGTGCATTTTTTACACATGCTAAACTAAACAACAGGAGGAGATTGATGTTTACTATTGAGGATGTACTTTTAAGTTGTATGGATAAGTGTGTGTGTGTGTTTGTGAGTGCATGAGGGAGAAAAAGAGAATGGGAAGGGAAAGCACTTATATAATTTATTGATGTTAATTTTAGATTTTCAAGCTTTTTCAAGCATCTGTATGTGCTTGTTTATCATGCCTATACACATGCATGCGTACATGTGTGTGTGTGTGTGTGTGTGTGGTTATAATATCAGTCAAATAGTAAAAGCTGACAGAAAAACATATTTGGAGTAAATTGGAAGTTGTTCAGTATTGTACAAGGTAAAAGTGGTGTTGGTGACATTGATAAATTATTTCTCACTGATGTAGGTTTTATATACAACATATATACAGATGGTGGTGTTTGTATTGGCAGATTATCTTGTCAATAAGAGATACTGTGCTAAGATTAGCTTACTATTTTGCTCCAAGTTTATAGCCTAGTACACTGGTACTGTGTCAATTCTATATACTTAGAACCATTCAAATGGATGAGTCAGAAAATAAATATATTTTGGTAGATATTGTTCACATTCATGTTTGTTTTACATTTAATGATTTCTGAAGAGAGAGAGAGAGAGAGAGAGAGAGAGAGAGAAGGGGGAGAAGAAGAAAAAGCAAAGATAGTGTGCTTAACTTATCTAGAATAACTGAGAGCGGGGGTGGGGTGGGGGGGCTGGGGAAGGAAGAAGCTCACAGGTCAGCCATGCTAAGCAACTCAAACCATTAATAATATTGAACAAGAACTGTTCAAAGACTTGAAGTAGTTAAGGGTCCCAAATTTTCTCCAGCCAGACAGTGAGTCCTATAGCACCTGAGTGTGAGTCAAATTGTCCTCCTGTTGGCTGTTTGTTCTCTATTATGTCAACAGATCAATACAGGGTAATGTCTGGTTTATGAGGTGGTGAGCCACTAAGGCCAGAGACCCCAGCATGTCAATCATTACCACACAGTAAATAGAGGACTTTTTTGGGTGCTCTTTGGACTCTGTGTGTGTGTGTGTGTGTGTGTGTGTGTGTGTGTGTGTGTGTGTGTGAGCGCATTTATGTGTATGTTTGTGTGAGTGTATTTGAATATATCAATGTGTGTGTATGTGCATGTGTGGAGGAGGTATGATTTATTGAAAGTAGGATAAGTAAGATTTTTTGTGTACATGTGTGATGCAAAATGTATGATTTTATTTTAAATTGTATTTTTAGTGATTTTCTTGTTTAAATAATGTTTCTAAGAGGTAAGCCTTTTTTTTTTGCAAAGACGAAAAAAAAAAGCTAGCTGAATTGCACATCCAGGGGTGTGATTATGTCACTCTGTCAACAACACAAAACAAATGGAACAATGCAGTTTTTCTTCTCAATCTCTTAGTATGCAGGGAGAGGTTGATCTTTTATTACTTTTAAGTGTGTCATGAAATATAAACCAAGATAAATATGCCCCAAGAAGTTTTCTTTATTCAGTTTGTGTTTTGAGGTTAATCTTTCCCTTTAAAATTTGAGATTATCCAGTAAACAAGTGACTGAGTAGTTTGTATAACTGTGAGAGTTTGAGTGTGTCTGTACCTGTGGCTGATAGATCTGTCATATGGGGTGAGGTGTATGATTTTGATAAATTGATTTAAAGTACTTATGGTAGTTTACTACTCCAGGATGTATATTCTAGTCATTGAACAGCTTGGACATATTTTCCTGTTCACCACCGTTAATAAATGAAAAATATGTCATCTGTTGAGAAAAAATAATCACACCAATTTGCAGTGAAAAATTGATATTTCATCAAAGTTTGATTATTTCTTAGAATTTGATTGTAATTTTAAATTATTATAGTGTGAGAAGCAAATGAGACGATATCAGATGGCTGTGCAGGGAAACAGGAAAAAATACAGCTTCATATTTCTGTTGAATAAATGTGATCATATTCCTTGTAAATTGGAGATAGTAAACAAGTGTGTATACTAATAAGATTATGTGTCTAGACCAGCAAGGAAATGTTCCAAACTTTTTTCATTTCAGTATGAATGTAAGCAAAAGTGCGAGACTACAGCTCTAAAGTGTGCTGCAATTGGAAAATAAAAAATTTTTTATTCAAATTTCAGTTTCCAGCCCTAGAATTTGCTAAACTAAAAGTTAATTTAGCCAATCACTGTTTTGGTTAAGTTGTAAATGACGATAGAGCTAGAAAATTAATTGATCAGATTTTTTACCCATATTTCTTTTTCTTTTTCCAGTAAATGCGCGGGGTGAGTATGAGACGGCGTCACTAGATCGCGCCACCAGCAGGAAGGGGAAGATCAGGCGCCACACAGTAGGGGGATCAGGCATCGCAGGGGACATCATGAGGGCCGAGGAAGAGGTGACATATTTGGGACTCTTGGTCAGCCATTGACATACCCTTCCCTCCGCATTTGGCTTTTACATTTTCTGTTGAAATTTGATATTATCTCTGGATTAGAAATTAAGAAAAATTAAATTAAATTAAAATTAGAAATTTCTGCTGGTGTTTGGTATTAATTCAAAGACAAAAACATCTTCAGATCGCTCAGATATGCCCATGAAAAATCAACAAGAATGAACAGTTATCTTAATGAGCAATTTATTTATTTATTTATTTATTTATTTATTTATTTATTTATTTTATCTTGTTTTGTATTATTTTTTTCTTTTGCTTATTTAAATTCAGATGAGGGAGTCCTGCCCATAGACATTTAGAACTACATGAAATTTACAGACACTTTCTTTTTCACAGTTACATTTCTTGCCCATTAAGGCTGCTGAAGTTCAATTTTTTCCTTTCAAGAATTGCTTTCAAAGATTACTTTGAAGAGCAATTCATCCAAACTGAACAATAATATTATGTTAAGCTGGAGAGGATGTTTTTAGTGCTTGGTTTGTTTGCTCTTCTCACTTGGAATTAATTGGACAAGAAAATGTAGACATTGTCATGTTCATTTGTTCGTAAATGCTCTCAAACAACACATGTTATGTGCATCTGTTCGTAAATTGCTCTGAAACAACAAATAGCTGTTAAGAACATTAAATGTCACATCTGCTGTCTAAAATTATTTTGAATTAATACAACTAAGTGCCTTGATACGAAATTATAGGAAAGTCGGTATGAAAGCAGCTGTTGTAGTAAAAAAGATTTTATGTCTATTTTTTTTTTATTTTAGTTTTTACTGCTGTTAATGGAATGAGAATAATGTCCATTCAGTCTGCAACTTTGTTAGCCAAACTTATAACACAAAAATGCAATGCTCAATTATGATTTATGAGCATTCTTGAATTTTACTTATTTCATGCATATATATGAAATTCTGTTGGATGTTCTACTTTTCTGCTTATAGGTGATATCTAACATGATGTTCATGTTATTACTAGTACAAATAAAAAAAAAATGTCCTGAAAATCAGTGTTTAGCAAAGCACCATAAAAGACATGTCATAACTCTTTTAAATATATTATAAGTTAAAGTAATATAAGGTTATGTTTTAAAACCCATTGAATTACTTAAAATATTTAATGTAATGTAGTATTGACTGAGTTGGACAAAATAAATGGACAAACTGGTTGACACAACGGTGATGTTCTTATCATAAACTGACCAGTATGGGAGCTAGATCACTGACCAGATAAACTGACCACTGATCAATATTGTCCTTACAGGTAAAGTTAAAGCAGAGGGACGCCCTATTTGACCATCTGGCCCAGAGGTACCCCCAGCATGCCAACACAATACAGGGTTACCACCAGAGAGTGCCAGACCCTGCTATGGAGGTGAGAACACAGAACCAGAACAGATCTAGTCATCCCCCTGCAAAAATGTAACATTCACTTACTGTTCTCAATCTATTCTACTATCTAGAACATTTGGTTTATTTTTTATTTACAGTTCTAATGTTGTTCTGTAATTCAATTCAATTCAATTCATTTCTGTACTGGTACATAGATTGTCATGACCTTATACAATATGATATATTAATGATGATACAATACAGTTGGTGCATTACCATTTCTCTAATTGGTAATTATGTTGCCTAGCCATTTGTGAATGAAAAAATAATCTTTATACAATGAACATATGTACTAGTAAATTTATTCATAAAATATTCTATCTAAGATAAACCTTGGTGTGATTATAAATTTACAATAAACATACTATAAAGACATGGATACAAGCATATGCTAGATAAAAGGATATGTTCAACCTTAAAGGGTGGGAGAACTACAGTTACATAGCTGTTTACATGGCTGTTAAAAGCAAGTTTGATGACAGATAATTACAATTAATGACAATTACATAAGACATAGATAAGTAAGTAAGTTACATAGATATAAATAATGTGCCATGTAATGAATGTAACATTTCAAGATTTGTTTTTTGAAAGTCCTTCAGAATGTCCTAAAACAGGTCAGGAAGGACAGATTGAGAACTGTAAGTGAACCTTAAATGAGACAAATTTTCGCAGGGGATGGGTTTTGTATTTATATTTTGTATTGATATGGGAAAGTTTTTAAATTTCTAGGTATAAGATTTTGAACGGAAAAATTGAAAGTGGCTATAAATTGAAGTTAGTTATAAATCAGTCCCTTTGTTATTTCTTTCAGAATCTGATATCATTTATATTATTTTCATGAGATTTGTAGTTGTTCTAAGGTTACCCATTAATGCTGAATTATATCCAGTTAACATCTTTGTGAAGTATTTTTAAACCACAGAGGATATATAATTTCAGTTGGCTAATGTCCTAGTTTTTTTTTTTTTTTTTTTTTTTTTTTGTGCGTGTTTATCTGTGCAGTCCTATCTGTTTAAAAATGGAGGGCAGATGAAAGAAAATTTTGGTTTGAAAAATTTTGTTTGAGGTAAATGACAAACTAAATCCACATTACACAGTAATGAATCACAGAGTCTACTGTTTATAAGAATTTGCTCACATTAGCAAAACAAAAACAAGGTCTGATGACAACAGTTGTCTTTTTCAAATGATCAAAGTGCTAACAGCAAGCAAGCAAACCTTTTCATATAAATTCCTTGCCTTGCCTCATAGGAAATTCAAAACATGTATGATTGGTATGGTTGATGTGTGGAATAGTTAACCTTCAACTGTGAAAATTTGAAAGCAAGAAATGTTTCAACATTCAGAACAGTGTTGTTTTCACACAAGCAAAATAGTCAAAATATAAATTACTCGTGCCTATCACTTCCAAATAAAACACTATGACTTTCTCATTCTAGGGTCGACCCTCAAGTGTTCAGATGCAGAGAAGAATGGTTGCTCAGGACCAACGCCAGCATTACGGATACGAAGAAGAGGATGATGGAATTATGTCTGAGGCAGAAACAGAGGCCACAGGAAATTTTCGTCGAGGAGGATTTGTCCGTTCCAGTCTCCCTATGAGGTCCCCGCGTGGAGAAAGACCACCAGGTGAATGAAGATTTACATCTGCCCTGTTAAGTTAAATATATTTCAAAACGACAATAAGTGTCTATATATTGTATTCCCGGTTTGCCTTATATTTGGTATGAAAGTGCAAATATATATTTGATATGTTAAGATTTATGAGTGTATTCGAACACTGCACCTAGATGATGCTGAAAAAGAAAGAAAAATAGAATGATAATCAAATAACGTACAGTACATTTGTCTGCACAAATGTTCAGCTTCTGATTCAGTTTTTGTTTAATTGTTTGAAACTACAACTATATAAATCCAAACATGCACTTTGACTATTTAAAGTCATTTGTGATGTTTATCTTTAAATTTTTTTTTTAATTTATAAATTTAAATATTTATTCGTTGTTGATATTTTACATAACATTGACATATTTCAGCCTTAGTATTTCTGGTCTTCAACGGAGCCACAAAGAGAGCTCTCCTGCCTCCAGAACTGGCTCATTTGGACACAATCAAGGCTCTGTTTGCTCGCTCGTTTGGCGACCAGCTCAACATGAAGATGTTAGAAAACCCCCGCAAGAAGATCTTTGTCATGGATCCCAACAGCAACTACTATCGCCCTCTAGAGGATGTGAGGTATGCAGTGTAACAGACTGACAGCCATACTAACAATATTATATGAACTGAAGTTGTTATATGAATAATGTGTTCGTTATGTTTTTGTAAATGTGATTGGGTGTTTACTAGGCTAATTTGTTATTTTTAAGCAAGCTTAGTGTTCACAAGGCACAGTGAATGAAAAATATGTGCATTCAGTTATGTAATGTATGTCACCTCAGTTTACTGCACTAGCTCATATAAAACAAGCAAGCCATCTTTAACTGAATTTGGCGCATTTTAGGGTGTTCCATGCTTGAACCTGAACTAAATAAAACTATATTTAGTCCTTGAAAAAATGTATTTCAGAAATACAATTTTAGCATCATATTACTCCGTTATTCCAGAGATATCCGTGACCGTTGTGTCCTGAAGCTCCATGACTTAGACAGTAAAGACACGCTTCAGACTAAGCCAGTTTACTATGGCAACAGAAACTATGAGGACCCTAGCTACTACTCTGAGCCAGAGTATGACTCTGGAGTGTCTCACATGCGCCGTCCACCCACCAAGTCACCCACGTATCATGGCTATCCTCCACAACAGGTATCTGTAGTAAGGAATGTAGAAATTGTTTCTGCGTACATCTTTTGGACCAATTTTTTCATCGACTAACTGGTCTGATTTATTAGTTTTTGGATCGTAGATCTATTAGAATAGTTTGCTTCAGTGATAAAATGAATAATTTCAAGAAAGTGCTTAGTAAGTGTTTGTTTGTAAATACTTCATTATATGATTTACAGACCTAAGTCTAAATATTTTTGAGAATTGGAATTCTGCTTTTAAATACCTCTGAAATTTGCTACTTTTCTGCTAAATTTTGGTACCTCTTGGTATTCTGGCTGTTGATTCTCAAAATGAGTTATATGACCATTTATTTACATTTATAGCTAGAGACTTGGAGTTTGCTGTGGGTTTCAGTTGATCTTGGCCTATAATGTTACTGAATACTTGAATTTTTCAAGTTAAATTTAGATCACCATCACCTGCACAGTTTGATTATGCGTTAAAGTGTTTCAAGTTGGCATGCTTTATTCTTGTTTTTTGTTTTGAAATCTACCACAGCATGCATAAACCCTAATAGTTTTCTTTATAATGGAATAATACCTCAAATTGCACTTTAGTTAGCATGCACAGAATATTCAGTTTGAGTCATGTTTGTTTCTTTCCTTTTCCTTCCCTCCTTCCTTCCCTCACCTCACGTCCCGGCACATCAGGTTCCTGGTCAAAGTCGCACACTACCACCACCTAGTGAGTACATGTCACATGACGAGATTCAACGCATGTTTCTACAGCAGCAAGTGGTGGCAGGCCGTCCTCCTGGGAGAGGCCCCACCCCCACAGGGCAGTGGGAGGGGCAGAGAGGAAGAACCACGCCCACGTCTCAGCCATATGGACCTCCTCAAAGACCACCCCCTTCACCAGGACCTCATCAAGGTGGGCACATGTTTGATTGACACTGTCATATAGTAACTGTGGAACTCGTGGAAATTATAAAAAGAAATTATGTGCTAAATATCAGGGATTTGATAGCTGTTGAAACTGCTGTACCTTTGGAATATGAAATTCTTGAAGCATGAAAATAATGGGGACTTTTGTCTGTCAGGTTCATTCAGTCTCTGTATTAAATTTAAAATCTGTTGTTCTAAAAAAAACATGTTTAAGCTTATATTTCACCAGACAGTGAATAAATTGTGAATCTTGGTCCATTTTCACACATAAATTTAGATCATATTAAACTGTTTTAATTACAGACATGAGTTTTTTTCTGTGGCTGGACAGATTAATTTGATTAACTAAATTGATAATGTAATTCAGTTTTAATGGGACCTAAGGATGCCCCAGAACCCCAGCCGATAAAATGTGTTGTTCCACAATGAAAGTTCAGAGTTTTGGAGGGGGAGGGAGGAGAATTCATGTCTAAATTAACTTCATTGTCAGATAAAGACTTAATTGTCCACCCCCCTTTCCAGGTTACCCCCCTCCAGCTTCCAGACAGATGGCAGCCCAGAGTTTACCCACCACCCCCATCATGCAGCGTGACCCCCGCACCATGAACTATAACAATGCGTACCAGAGCGGCACCAGGTCTGGGAATGTGACCCCCACGCCTGGCAACGACCCTGGAACAAGGTGAGGAATTTTTTTATTTTTTACAAATATTTGAATGTGGAAGTTTATTTTAAATTTATTTGCAATTTTGCACATGAGCAATTAAAAGGTTTTATCTTTAGCAGGTGTTATGAAATGAAAGGTGAGATTGTTAAATGATGTTTTGAACCACTCATTTGCCTTGGCAAGACATATCTAGATTGAATGGAAGAACTACAAAATATTTTACTTTGAATACAATTGATTTTTCAGTGTATGCTGGGAAATGTTAAGCAAAGTGATGCAAAATTTTCCATATTTCTTAAAGCACATACTTTATTAAAAGGTCATGAACATTTCACAAAGAAATGAAATATACAACCCCTGTTTCTTCTCCACAGAATGCAGATGGCCAAGATGGAGGCACAGCTAGCCAACCTGACCGCCCTGGTCCACAATGTGGTCAGTAGACCGGGCAGTGCAGCAGGCAGTTTGACTGGGAGTCACAACAGTGGCAGTGCCTCTAGTGAGTAATTAGTAAATGAAATGAAATCTTGTGAGATTTATATGAGATGAAGGGTGAGGAGGGGAGGGGGGGCTCTTTTACAGAAGTGGCAGTGCCTCTAGTGAGTAGTATTTGGTGATATGAAAGCTTGAGAGGTTATGTGAGGTGTAGAGGGAGGAGGGGGAGGGAAGTGTTCTTTTACAGAAGTGGAATCATAGCTTGCAGTAAAATGTTTGAAGTTTGTAATTGTATGAGATTATATAATTAAAAGAACAGAATAAGGTGATAGATTTTGTATTTTCAGAGGTTCTGAAGGAGGGCAAAAGTTTTTCTGATCAGAATCACACATTACGTCAGAATGATTATATTTAACTTTAAAATGAAAATTATATATCTAGCAGATTTTAATAGACATAGAATTTCATACAGTTGCATAAATCGTTATCAACATTGAATAATGGCAACATTTCAGAGTCCACCCAGTATTCTCCCACTCCTAGCAGTTCTGTGTCATCTCTACAAGGTATACAGCATGCATTGAGCATGAGCATGCTACACAGATACAGCCAACAGAGATAGTAGAATATAGAACTGTACATAACAGCATTTAACATTGCTTGAAATAGAAAAGTTTATCATAAATAACTTGCACGTCATACCATGGCCCTGAAAAAATATACACTTTGTGATTGATGATGAGAATGATTAGAAACTTTGGAATTGGATTTTGTTCTAATGTAGCCTTTTTTATTGTCAAACCTAGTATAATTTGTACTTTCAGGTAGCAGGCAGTTGAATATTTGAATTAGGTAGCAATTAATCGTTTCTGGCATGATTTTTTGTCCCAATTTTTGCATGGTACACTCACGAAGTAAAGTGAATGTATGTGCATGATAAATTGACGAATTAACAAAAATAAAATGTGCAAAAAAAAAAAAAAAAAGGAAAGAAACAGCAGAACTAAGGTCCATTGTCTAACAATATTTGATATAGCATATTGCATTCAAAATGATCTTTATGGAACTTTTTGCTACATTTAATCATCTGTATTTTGATTATTGTTCAATAAAAAGCTAGTTATACTACTAGCAGTTCAACCCTGCACTCATTTATATTCCAGGAGACTGGTACGGAATTTGAAGGTTGTCCATACTTTCAGTATACAGTGCAAATATGTTTAAACTTTTTTTTATATAAAACAATGTTAGAATTGTAAATTCATAAATATAATCAAGAACATTTCAATTGGTCAGGTAAATCTAGTGGCTCCACCTCCTTACCAAAGCCAGAGATGCTGGCGGGAAATTTGAGAGTCACCCATGTTCCCAGAATGCAGTGCCAATATGTTTAAACTTTCTTATATGAAACATTTTCAGAATTGTAAATCCACGAATATAATCAAGAGCATTTCCATTGGTCAGGTATATCTGGTGGCTCCACCTCTACACCGCAGCCAGAGATGAGTTCTGAGGTACAGGACTCCATCAGAGGACTCCAGGCAAAGGCCAAGGAACTGAAGACAGAGTGTCGCAATCTCAGACGGATACAAGAGGCACAGGCTGATAACATACGGGATACTATAAGAGAAGCTTTTGAAAAAATAAAGGTACTTAGAATGACTTGGTACATTGTGTGCAACTTTTTCCTATTTGTTCACAGTTTATGACTGTTTGTTTTGTATTGTAGGATTATTTCTGTGGGTTTGGCTGAAACTATTCCCTGCTCTTGATGTTCCTTTGCAGGAGACAGGAAAATAAAGCCATTATAATTAAAAATTCACAATTCTTTGCTGAGTCTTGTATACTTGTATCCCATAATGTTCTAAACATCCCACAATCCTTTGTGTTATTAGGATGCCATGACAGGAGTACCAGGGGCCTCTGGACACCCACTGAGAGCCAGACGGAGTAGAGCAGACGTCCATTGTGACACATTTAAACAGGACTGCAAGAGAGTGGAAAATGAACTTGGGTAATGAAGAGAATGCGCATACCATTTCTTCTTCTAACTTGTTACAAGGTTTCTTTATCCTAAGATTTCATAAAGCTAGTTTGTTTCTGCTTTGACACACTACACAGAGATGTTCACAAAGCAAAGATTGAGAGCCCTAAGGAAAAAAAATTAGAAATAAAACTTCTCACTGACATTGTCCCAAATAAAATTATTTTTCAAAAATATTTGATTCTTACACTGTGAGTCAGGGACTATGTTGGGTTTGCCGTGGAATGATGATTGTGATTGGGCATGATCTTTCAGTGATCTAGAATCATCAGTTGAAGAACTTCGCAGTGATGTCATCAACAGACGGTGCAGGGTCAATATGGCTGACGTGGAATCCATGGCGCTGGCACTGAGTCATATTAGCAAAGCACTTGGAGAGTTGAAAGGTAATAGTTAAGTCTTTTTCTCAAATGTGGCACAATTCTTTAAACATTTGTTCAAATTATTTAGTAAAACTGGATATTAGAAATGGAATTATTTGATATAACAAAGTTAACTTAGATTTTGGGCATTTGTGTTAAAAAGTAGCATACTATAAGGTGTATTTTTACCTCTCCTTGTCTTTTTATGGTACACATTGCTACTTACAAAATATTTGCCTTTTACTTTTTCAAGTTTAAGACAATTGTGTTTCTTCCTTCTCCTATAGGTGGCTTCCCTGTGTTACAAGAGGAGCTGAAGACGGTAATGACAGCAGAGATGGAAGTGGTCGTTAAGGAAGAAAAGTAGGTCAGACTTGGATAGTTCAAGATTGTCATACTGAAACACAGCTGGAAACTGTAGTTTCTATACGATAAAAAAGGTTATTGCCGTAAGTGCTAAAAAATGACATATTTGAGAATGAAAAAATCTTATATATAACATAAATGATGCATGGAATGATATTACCAGTTTAAACTAAAGATCTTCTCTCTACATGATATAAAGAGTATTATATTCTACCCCAATGTTTCAGATATTTGAAGGATGAGCCAGAGAGACTGGAGAGTGCATTAAAGAAGTGCAAAAAACTTACAGGAACTCTTTTTACTCTAAAAAGGTGAGTTTTTTTTTTACTGGGATATGTTTGTGCATTGAATGTGCTTGTTTCCTTTGAATGAATTTTGGTGGAAATTTGACATAGGTTACTATTTAGAAGTTGAATTATTAATAAAAGATTTTTCTAACAAGTTCTGGATACCATGATGATTGTAAAGAGTGTCTTGCCTGTTTCTTTTCGTATATTTTTAATGTCAGTGGCCTTTGAGAATGAGTTGAAGCATGGGTCCCTTTATGCTGTTTAGTTTGCTAAAGTTAATTGGTAATGAGCCAGTGGAGTGCTTTTTAATATGAAACTGCTTCAAAAATTGCAATATTACCATCAGAGCATCAATTCACAAAAAAATTATAAATTTTGTCTTTGGAAAAAAATTGAACAGTCCTTCATGTGAGTGAATTATGTAATTTTCAAAATCCCAGTATAAAAAAGAACCAGAAAGTAATGTCCATTAATGAAATGTTATTTAACTGCAGATTCATTATGATATTATTCATATATCATGTTATTAGATTTGTTTCAATTTATATCAGTCAAGTACTATGATTCACTAATATGTCTAAACTCTTTAATGAGGCATATGATATTTATAAGAAGGATGTTAATTATAAAGAGGCACTGTTGCCACTCGTTTCAGACTTGTCACTGAGCCGACTCAATCCCCGCCAAAGTCTATCCTTAAAACCAGTAGCTCATTTCGACGGCCCAAAACACTCGCGCCCAATGGCGGAAAGGTTATAAACTGTGTTTCTCGCACTGCTGGCATATTTCAGGAGAGTTTCACAACTGATTCTTTCGGGCCAAATTTGGGTGTAAAGGAGGCTGAGAGATCTGTGAAACTTTCTGCTTGGTGTACATTTCGCTGTAATGCTGGATTTGCACTTTTGCATGGCATCTTAAAGACCTTGGGCTTTAAATGAATGATAGTCACAAAAGGCAGCTAATTATCACTTGTTAAAATTAAAATTTTTATATAACAGATATTTTTTTATATAATTTTATAATTTACTATGGGGTGGGAAAGACCCTAATAAAAACAATATTTGTGCTTTATGTCACAATACAAGTCTACATTAAAAGTAAATTTTTTAGGGGTATCTTGTCGTGTGACAAGTTACACCTTGGATTAATCCAAATTGATTTTCAGAAACTGCATAATTTTTTTGCCACCAATTTTCCTTTCCTGTTATTTGCTGTCAAATGACTTGCCTACACAATGCAAAAGTGAAATCTTGCATGCTTAAATGTCTCATCGTAATGGTATAATTTGCTAAGTGGGTGGTGTATGTGCATGTTTTTTATCATCCTTGGTCCTTCCCTCTTCACCCATCATTCATAGATACAGCATGGCGAACAGTGTCCACGTATTTATGGCAAGGTACCCAACTTTTCATCCTACCCTCTGGCCATTCCATTCCATGTGTTGCCTATGTGAAATCCTAGAAAATGGCACTAAAAGGACATTTCCTTATGCATGCAGAGTTATCCCCCTCCTTCCTGTGGTATTCAGGGCTTTTGTGCCTGCTATATCATTCATTTGTCTCAGTTGTTACCCTGTATAGACATACTTCACCAAATTATAGTTGAATGTCAATTGTCACTTGAACAGTCTGTCATGTGTCACTTGTCAGCTGTCATCCCATATATCATTGAACATTGTTCTTGCAGCTTTAGCATTGGGGAGTATTTTTTCAGTTGCCAGTATGAGCAGTACATGTTGTTGCTGTTGTCGTTGTTGTCATCATCTTTGCTTAATGCTTAATGTTGTTGTTGTAGGTGTTTAATTAAGTGTTGTTTGTGCCTTGCTTAATAATGTTTATCCTTATAGTTGTAAGTGGTTTTCGGCAAGATCATGGCTAAACTTTGATAGATTTTGTCCAAATGAAATGGGAGTATCCACCATTTTCCTTCCACCATTTTAGTTTTGGGTTGAATTGTTCTGCATAACATACAACTTATTTAGTTTAAACTGATTCCTTTTTACACAGCATGAGCTTGTCAGTTATGAGTGGATGTAATTTTTTGTACAGCATATATGTAACAACAGGGATGGGAATGTACCTTGTATTTTGCATGTAATATAAAAGAAAGTCAACAATTTTTGTATTTCATTTTTAAAGATGGGATTATTAAAAACCCAGTTGAAGGCATTTATAGAGAAATAATTGAATATCTGTGTCTGTCAGCATTGGTAGATAATTGCTATGATTGTGGGACATGAACTTCTGGATGATCTGTCAGAGTTCAACCTTAGTCATAGTAATCATCTACTGAGACATTTCTGGTCCAGAAATTTACTTTTAAAGATTCTGTGCATATGTTAACCTTTCGCGAGGGCAAAGGAGGGGAGGGTCCTTAAAATTATTATCATCAGTCTCTATTCCCAATCCTGTTCTAAGGTAGTGTTTGGAGCAAGTGCTGATTTGAGTCCTCTATATACCAGTATGCTTGTTGGAGTTGAGTGGTTCTGGCTTGTGTACAAGGTTTTAAAATGATTGGGCTTTTTTGACACTTCTTTCTTGGATCAACAGCTTTGAGAAACACAGTGTATCCTTACTCTGCCAACCTGCTCTTGCTATAGATATTACATCAGATATGGGAGTTAGCACTGTAACAGTGGATGTGAAAAGTAACCTTACACATATACTTGTTTTCATATCAAAGAAAAATAAGATTGGCAAAATGTTCTTTTTTATTTACTGTGAAACAGTTGCTTTGAATTTACATGGTCTGCATACCTTACAAGATGGAACCTGTTTTTTCCCCCTCACCAAAAGACATTAAATCACTTTTCTCTTGTAAGTTTGAATGCAGTTTGAATTCTATCTTTAAAAAAACTCATAACTGATCATATTTTGTATCAATGCTTGTAGCGAGAATTACATAATCAGATGTAAGGTTACTTTTTGAATTTGCTTTACACATTTTGGTGTCTACAAAAAGCATTTTAAGTTAGTTAAGAAGGTCATGAAGAGTTGTGTAAGGCTTGGATTGTTTAGAAAGTTAGCCATTCTGAACTGTCTGATTATTTTGTTATTTATTGAAACTGAATGTTTGGCTTATATATTTGTGTATTTATTTACATTATTTCCTATGGAAATTCTTTTAATGAGTCTTTTTGCATGAGATTACTATAATGAAGGTAAAGAAATGGTTAAATTTCACAGTCACAGCACTTTGGATGACAGCATGTCACGCTGTCACTGTGTCACTGATCTGAGGCATGTTTTCATCAAATTATTATGGGATTATTATGTGTCTATCAGTTTCTGCAAGGCTACAGCCGTCCATAGATACCTCTTCTTATCCCACCTATAACAAAAGAAAGTCTTACAATATTCAAATTGTATAATCCAAATTAAACAAAAACGAATGAACAAACTGATACAAAAAAAAAAAAAAAAAAAAAAAGGGATCAAATTTATGTGTAATTTTTTCAAATGTGGGTTTCAGTTTTTCTTGACCACTGTCTCCCCCTATATTTCAGGTTGGCTTCCGTACAGGAACACCGGACCCCAGTGGTGCCCCAGCTGATGACAATGACAGTTGGGGAAAACGAGAAGAAAGCTTTGTTTGAAAATATACAACACATGATTCCCAATCACGATGCCAGGATGTTAAGTATAGAGGTACGGAGGCCCATAGGTGTCGTAACAGGATAATCATTAGCAGAAACATATTGTTATACAGTGGTCCATTTTATCCAGACTTTTTCATGATCCATTGGTTATTATTATTTTTAGAAGATTGTGTTGGTACGTTTTACCAAAAATATTCCAGGTTGAACTCTGTGCTTTCATTGGCAGAATATGCTGTGACTGAATTATATCACATATTGGCTGATGTCTTTTTACGAATGACTATAGCATTTTCAAACTATTTCAGGCCTCTGAAAACTCGAGAGAAAGGAAGAAAAAGCTTGTCACATCTCACGAAGTCCGAAAGTTTGAGAAGTCCCTGGAATTGGCCAGCAGGGCACTGAGAGAGAAACGAGAGAAGGAAGTGGAGGAGGAAGATGCCAGAAAGAAACTAGAGGGGGACTCTGGAATTATGAACGATATGTCAAATACTTCAGATCCCATGCAACCGGAGCGTGACGGGTCAGAGACTGACACCATGAAACGCCGCAAAGCACTTCGCGAACTCTCACCCGAAAAAGAGACCTCCATAGATGATGATTTGGAGAAACCTCAGTCATCATCTCATGCCCCGCCCCTTGCCCCACCCTCTTTGGCACAGAGCCAACAGTCCGCTTTCAAGCGGGTCATTCCAGGGGGAGGCTACATAAGGCCAGCTACTCTCAAACTGCCGGCCAGGGGACCATTAGCCGGGAGCTACCAGGTGGCGTCACAAGTCGCTGTCCAAAGCGTGACAGAGAAGCAGCAGATAGCGGTGACACAAGTCGCACACAGCCATACCTTGCCGAGGGAACAAAAATCCAAAGAGCCATCTGAACAGGACAAATCAATCTCAGATCAGAACCAACAGCAGGCAAAAAGTTTTGGGTCCGCACATGACGACATACCTATGATGGACGATGAAAATGGTGCTGAAAAAGATGATGAATCTCCAGTGCGCGATGAAAATCATGTCAAAGGTCAGGGTGAAGGTCAGAAAGGGGCATCTGGCCAGGTTGATGTGAAGACATCCAATCAGGAGCCAGCACCGAGTTCTGGACGCAGTAAATTCCAGCAGGACATTGCCCAGGGAATCCAGGCCAGTCTGAACAGGCCTGACTTACAGGAGCAGAAACCAAGACCAGAAGAGCCGGTTCAGCCACACCAGGACCAAGTTACCCCATTAAAGGAATCTAAAGAGGGTGGTGGTAAAGGTGATACTGAAGATGTTTCTTCCCCCTGCCCTGGCACCCCAGAGAGTCCTGAGACGGTGAAGAAAGCACCAGCTCTGGCCACAGCTCCCAAGAGGGTCAGCCTGGTGAGGCAGCCAATGATGGATCAGAGACCAGAGATGTTGAGGACAAAAAGCTTCCAGCTTCAGGAACAGTACTTGAAGCTACAACAGCTGCAGAGGGAACATGCACTGAGACAGAAGGATCACACCCCCACACCATCCCCACCACAGTCTCAGCAGTCAGGTTATTCCCAGCTGCCTCAGGCTGCCTTTGTGAGGCAGGGCTCTCTGCGTGGTCACTATGAATTGTCACCAGAGGGACAACCAACAAGACAGGCCCCGTACCAAGACAAGCCGGTGCAGAATGGTGCATTTGTTAGGACGGGGTCGCTTCGTGGGCCACACCCTCAGTACTCCATGCCACACCCCCAGGGCACGGTAGAGGCTGGGAATTTCAACAGACAGGGATCCTTTAAAGGTCATCAGGAAAATCCCTCTGGTTCTCGGGGTTTGCCACAGTTGCATCCTCAACAGCAGCAACAATACTCCGGGACACAGGGTGTTACACCTCCATCTAACCCACAGCAGCAGCAACCAGTAATGCACCAACATCAGCAGCAAAGACAGCATTCACAAGGTCATGTTCCTGCTGAGAAGGGACAACATTCTCATGGACATTCACAACATCACCATCAACAACATCATCAACAGCAGCATGTGCCACAGCATCACCAACAACAACAGCAACATCATCATCATCAGAGTCAACAGCAGAAACCACAGCAGCATTTCAACCAAGGCGCAGACAAAGCGCCAGCATTGAATGGAGAAGCCAATTCTCATGCAACACAATCTCAGTCTCAGCTACCGCATTCTCAGCCTCAGTCAACAGCATCACAACCAAAGTCACAACCAGCTACACAATCCACTTCTCACCTAACACAATCAAAACCTCTGCCTTCAGCACAGTCACAACTGTCCAGACCTGATCAGAATAAGAGGCCACCACAAGCTGCACCAGTGAGCTTTGGGCATCAAACTACAGTGTGACCTGCCAGCTCTCAGATGAAATGACAAGTGATTGTTTTGTGGAAATGATCGTCTGTGCCATGAGTTGAGTTGAGTTGAGTTTTTTTTTTTTTTTTTTTTTTTTTTTTTTGTCAAGAGCAAAGGACATTACATCGTTGTCTAGCTATCTTTTTACACTATATAGGGTCCATGGATGGAGAATAAGCTGGTCGTTTAAATGTCACTCAACAAGTAACTTCAGAGAGATGTGTTGGAGTAAATGAAGCTTTTTTTATATGTAAACAGATTGTTTGCAAACTTATTGCTTTGTAATGTGCTCTTTGTTTTGTGTTTATGTAAATTTTTATGAGCATCACATGTAAGTCATTCCTATACCAAAGAAAGTGAGAGGTTTAAAACTGTACAAATACCAGAATTATGTAAACTTGTTAGTAGAAGAGCAGAATATATATACTCTTATGATTTTTTCAGAATTTATTTATACTCATTATTCATCTGTATATATAATTATTCATTTTCATTTAGGGTAGGAAGAGAGTTGTATTCAAAGGCAATAAAATGTAAACAGAGAACTATGCAGATTAGGTCCAAAGTACAAAGATTTTTAAATTATATACCAAAATGGGTTCCAGTACTTCTACTGCCTGGCAGATAATAATTGTAGCATGGGTTATATTTGAAAAGTTAACATGTGTGAATGTAAACTGTTCATTCAAGTCTTTAGGTGATCATTGTGAAGTGACATTCTTCCATTTGACACTTTATGCTTGAAATAAAACTTATGAATGTGACCTACTTTTTTAATATGTGAGGACTATTTTTAAGTTGTATTCTTTCCTACAGCTCTTTGAAAGTTATTGTGACTTATCTTTTGCACAAGTACAGGTGATCACAAATAGTTTAAAAATTCACACATTTTTTTTTATTTTAATGTAAGCTAAGAGCCACCGTTTTAAATCATTGCATTTTTTTGTTACTTTGTCTGTATTCAGGAACTTCCAACAAGCCTTAAGAATTTGTATATTATCGATTGCCCAACAGGTTTTGCCTTGATTTATAGAAGTCTGTTTTGTTGCAAAATGTTTAAAATTTGTAAAGAAATTTTTGGTGAAAATCAGTATTATTTCACAGAGTGCATGAAGCCCAAGATCTCTGTAGATGCTTATATTTACTGTTAATAATTATTGAAGTTTGTTGGCCCATTATCAGTGTATTTTACAGGGATTTTTCCCACTCAGTCTATAGGTCCTAAATGAGTATGTACATAACCACATTTATTTAAACAAGTTATCTATGTTAATAAAGTTTCACATGCAATATGTTGCTTCAATTTGCTTTAAAATTGAGAACTTAAAGGGATAATAACTCTTCGTATGAGATCTATATTTCACGATAAAAACATTGTGAATAACTCATAGAAAAAAAATATATTCTGTTTTACCCCAAAAACGACAGTTGAAGCTATTATTTTGATATCTTAGCTTGTCTTTATACCACGTGACCTCCATTGATGGCTATACTCCATAAAAAAAAAAAAAAAAACTATTTAGAAATAAAAAAGGGACCAACTGTAAAAATGGATTCATTAACCATTGGTATGTGAAAATTGTTATTTACTCCAGGAAAATTCATCTTTTTGGCCAAAACAAGAGAGTTATTATCCCTTTAATTGAAACCTCGTCCATCGTGTGAATTTTGTTAAAAGGCAGTACTTGTTGAGAAGTACATTTCCAAATAATGCTCTGGCGCTTCAAGAGTGGAAATATTCAACTTCACCAAGGGGAGAAGACAAAATCAAATTTCAAGTTCTTGAATCGAAAAGACAGACGCATATTATTGTGCAATACAGTAAACACCTTTATTGTTATCAACATGATCAAGTTTAAAACTTCTCAATGAACAGTAAGACCAAAAAGTTTTTAATTTATTGATTTGAAAGTATTGGAAGAGACCTATAAAAGATTTTGCATGGTCCTAGAGGAAAGAGTAGGGGGCAAATATTGAACCCAACCCTTTCATCAAGAATTGCATCCATTTCCAGCTTTCCTCAGCAACTGGAAACATGTCCCCCTTTTCTAGAATCTTTTCCTAAAAATATAACCAACAGGAAGTTCACCAAGATAAGCGTATCATATACAAACAGTAATGCTAATCATTTAAATCAGCAACTACATAATCATCCAATGACTAAGAATCGTCTGAATATTTTCATTTATTCTCTGCTTTGGCAATCTTGATCCACTATTCTTTCGTCTCATTCATATCATTTTGGTTCAGCACAGTTTTCACTTTGATGGAAAATTAGACTGAAACCAACATGAAATTGACCTTATGATTCCCTGTTCTTGTATTCTGAATCAACATTTCACCTATGTTGCAATTCTCTGTTCAACATCATCTCCACATTTAGCAAGCGTGCAGTGCTTTCAACTTTATTAACTCTCCAATGGTTAGAACTTGGTGCCATTTAACAGGAATTTCACTCACTTAGAGCACGTACAATTAAATTGTAGTTCCACAATTACATAAGCTTCAACTAGCTTTATGTGATTCACTGAAAACTACCACCTTTTGAGTTAATGCAAGTAATGTGAAAACCTGATCTTTAAGTGAGAATTGCAGTCACTTTTCATAAAAATAATGACACAACCAAGTTCACCATTAACTTTATACAAGGATCAATAAAGTTGAATTTTAACTTTCACACTTTTGGTATAATTTTACTAAAAAATGCTTCGTCTATGTTACAGCGTACTGTTAACTTGGCAGTAACAATGGAGTGTATAAAAGAGAGCGTCAGAAGAAGTTTGTTCAGACTCGCATGTACAGTCTTGCTGAACTTAGCTTCTAAGAGGTAAACTTTCCCAAAATGTCTCCGTCTCGGAAGATGAAATATTCCTGAAATTAAAAAATAAATAAATAAATAAATAAATAGGCAAAATAATAAAAGTTATTTATCACCTTGGATTGATATTTCTCATTTGTTTCCCATCAATAGTTGGGTCCATTTTGACTGCAGGAGAAATAAACAATTATCCACTCAATGGAAATACTGCAACCATAAAAATATATATTAAAATAAAGGTTGCGCTAATCTTAGTAGACATCACAGATGGATATTTCCCAGACCATAATCTTTCAATTAAGACCAAACTTTGGCCCCCAAGTCCTTTTAAAGAGGTACCTATTTCCCCAGACTACCAACCTTGTCATCCATCTCAACTTTGGTGCCTCCATATTCTGGCAGTAAAACTTTATCTCCTGCTACTACACTGCATGGGACCACTGTACCATCCTGGAACAATGACAACATTTTTTTTTTCTAATGTGAAACATCATCTTTTATAAATAATCGTAAAAGGTGGAGCAACTCATGTATATTGTATTGCTTGGGTTAAATGACAACTATCACAAACCAAGTCTTAGTGTGAACTGTTCCTGTAGAGAGCTAACACTCCTTTCATTTCTTTTAATCACAGTTTATAATACACTTATGTTAACATTAATATGTGAAAAAAGTCTATAAAGCTGTTCTTCAGTATTGGTGGATTGACAAAACAATTCACAGACAATCAAAATCACACTAGTTAGTCAGGTAAATAGATTACAATTTGCCAAATTTAACAAAAAAGACAAGCTGAACATAGACTCAAGCTTTCAAAGATGTGCTACTCAATGAGTACCCTTGTCACTTACACTTGTCCTTGACCCTGGCCCCGTGGAGACAACAGTGGCATGTAATACTTTCCCAAGGGACTTCTCTGGAATCATGATGCCGCCTTTTGTCTTGGTCTCTGCCGCCAGTCGCTCTACCAACACACGATCAAACAGTGGAACAAATTTCCTCAGGACTCCTGCCTAGAAACAGTGTTAAGAAATGTGGTCAAGTAGGATGTTCTACAATTACATAACAATTGATCATAACACGGGCTGTGTTGATCAGTGCACCCTGAAAGTTGGAGTTGTGTAATATTAAATGTGTGTCGATCATATTAAATATTGAAGTCTGGAGAGAGGGGAGTTGATATCAACCTTTTGGAACCTGGGGTGCATGCTTATGAAAGTCATTTAATAATTACAACTGTAGGACCCATGCACTTTTAAGTTGAAAAATCAATTAAATTCAATCTTAAAAGATTACATAAGCACAGTCTCCACCACTTTATAGAGTCTGAATATAATAATAGCATTAAAAATAAAGAATACCCATTAATGTAAACCTCTAAC
Organism: Lingula anatina; assembly: GCF_051362555.1. NCBI lineage: Eukaryota > Metazoa > Brachiopoda > Lingulata > Lingulida > Lingulidae > Lingula > Lingula anatina. Next base: position 2,966,041 of record NC_141771.1, on the reverse strand, counting down.
ACAAGTTGCAAAACTTGCATCGTGACCTAGTCCTTCCCCCCCAACTCTTGCAGGTCTTCGCAAATGCAAGAGCACGTTCTTCTTGCTTCATCACAGGAACACCGGTCGTGCTAAAAATCAAGGATATTTCTAAAAGTACAAACTAACAAGAATGTCGACTTGAAACACTGGTAGCCCAAAGCACTAAAACACAATACCAAAGCTGGAAATCTTACCAATCGCACCATCCTGTCTATTACGGAGGAAAATCCAGGGAAAATCTAGAAACCAATGTAAAACACGTGTGGACACTAACGCTATTGACGCATGCGCTCAAGCATCGGGGTTGGGAGAAACGTACTAAGGTCAAATTGAGTTCACGTGGATATATTTTAATTGAATGAAATGTATGCTCTTAAAATGGTGTCAAAAGATAAAAGATTTGCTCAAAACTGTGATTGAACATCAGATTAATAAGGCCCATTAAGATTAATTCTAGAAAACAGCAAAAGACCCAACTTTATAACATTGTTCGAACGTATATTCTAGAAAGTAGGTGCCCGGTTTCTGAATAAATATGATTGAAATGATAATTTTTTTTGTATGTATTTGAATCGAATTGAAAACTTCTTTACTTTTCATGCTACTGATTGAAAATATTTCACAATAAAAAGTAAAACTAAAACAATTGATTAACTGTTGTTAAGGCTGTAGATTTTATGTTTTGCGCAGTCATATTCATAAGCATCCCTGTGTAGGGCTCCAAGTTTTAAAGGGCACAGTCTCGTTCTCAAAACGTGTGCAGTAAGCTGAACACTCGCCGGCGTTGTGAAGATTTTTACGCGTTTCACTGATTTTCTATAACATATCTTTTTACAGTCGACCAAGACGGTAGGTATATGTTCGAAGAACACTTCAGGGTTGTGAGAAACATTTTGCATTTTGCTGTTGTCGAATACTTCTCGATTAATATTTGTGATTGATAAAGATGGCGACTTGCATTACAAAACACGTGCTTTCAGCGCACATGGCCGGCCTTGCCATAAATCCACACCAAGTAAATATTGACGAGTCTCGAACATGCCATTCAGAGAATGTTCTTTGAAGAATTGGCTTTTGACTATTAGATCACTTTTACTGCAGAAATTGTAAGCGTATGTAATATTTGTGTTGATTGCATAAGCTGATGCCTCTAGATGCTCGATAGGAACTTTACATGTACTGTCATGCCTATAATTCCCGCGACAACTAATTGATCATTTTCTGACGTCTGTACGCGTACATGGTGACGAGATAATTATAGGGCAAAACACAATGGCAATGAAAATGAGAAGACGTCAAGCCCGCCCTATGTTCGCTAATATGCAAATCAACCCCGCTTGTCCATCGGTGGCGGCTTGTCACCCTGTTTATGCTCGACGGGGAGTTAATTGCCGCTTGCTGTAAGCCGACGTAATTACATAGTTGCTTATCTGCCGGTACTGTTCCTTTTTCTAGGCTGACACAGGGCCTATCTCCTGCCTTGCTAACGGGTTTTTCTTCACTTTGCAAAGTTTTGTTTGAAAGATTTCATATTTATTTTACTTGTGAGTTTTTGTCCTGCTACCCACAATTTCCCCACATAACGGCCAACGTTAATTTGAAAATGACGTAATGCAGTATCGGTCACAAACCACGGAGCGTGCCGCCTGAGGTAATGAGCAAAAATAAAATAAACTACTTCAGACGTTGTGAAGATTATCTGTATATTCGCTTCTTTAACGTCTTTTACCGTGACATTATATGCTGATCTCATTTGAAAGTTTTTCGAGTATTATTCGGTCAACTTATTCTGTCAAGCCATACGGGCCTGTCACTGCACGTGCGCCATCTTGAATTTTATATGTAGAGGGAGGCAGGACGACAGCCATGCGAAAAAGGACTCTGTGCACGCGGAGAAGTGAAAGTGATACCTTTTTGAAAAACGATATCATTAAAAAACACATTCATAAAAATTTAAACTTTGCTTGTCGGAGGCTGATACCCCACAAAGTGCTCAAGCTGCTGTGCACTGAGTTATTTATAAGTGGGATCTATTTATGTCCTGGAGTGGTTCATCGTAGAAATATAGGCTAATTTTGTAATTGCAGTAATAACAACATTCTAATTCATTGCTTCTTTGTACAAGCAAGATGCTCTTTTCAAATGAATAATGAAATGAATAAATAATGTAATTAAGTTGAGAGAAAGCAGCTCGTTATCTATAAATGGGTCTGTGTTAATTTTTTTTTTTCAGGTCGATCCTTAGATTGTGCCTATTGGCTGGTAATGTAGTTCTGTCTTTTTAAATTGATCAACAACTACTTTTTAAAATTTTCTTTAATAAAATACAAATAACAAGTTTGACATTGAAAATCTAACATGCATGAAAAGCCAATTATAGTTCCAGTGTTATACTATTAAAATCCTATTTCAGCATGCGAAATATATATTTCAAAAAGTTTGCATCGATCATGTTTTGTTTGCTTAACCTTTTTGTTTTAGACTTTGAACACATGGATGGAATTTGTAAATATTCTACACAATATAATTCACTTTCATTAGTTTTGAATTTAAATATATGGACAGTATTAATTAGATAAAATAATACTTATTAAAAAAACGTAAATTTTTTGAGAATAAAAATTTAAAATGCCCTTCCGTAAGCGTATTTTTGAGATGATTCTGTACAGTATTTACGAGTGTAAATAATATGCGTTTGACAGCATTTTCTTTCAAATGTGATTCTTTAGAAATGTGCGCATTAACTTTTCTTGTCTTACAGACAGACACAGAGAGGACTTCAGGTCCGAAACCAGAAGGCCACATGGAAAATACATCTAAGGTCTACAAAAGGCTGCCTCCTTTGTAGGGTCTTATCTAGCGCACGAAAATCTTTATTAATCATGCGATTTGATAAATTATCACAGATGATGATTTAGTCTAATTGGTGTGCTACACGGATAAGAAGGGCGCGTAGAAAGTTGCCTAGGTCTGTAAATATATGCGTTTTGGTGTCGGGGGGGGGGGGGGGGGGGGGGGGTCTCCTTTTCTTGCCACAGTATTTAAATATTTAAACTGGAAATTATTCGATCACCAATCGTCAAGCTGTCTATGCAGAAAGATATTTTTTAAACTAGCGGAGAGCACCTGCATTGGAGAAGACGACCTGGCAGAGAAAGACGGAAGATAAAGATCACTCTCACATACTTTTTTTCCCGTAAATATTTTAAATTAAAGACTCCCGTCCCTCTTCCCTTGTTCGTGTCCTTCTTTTCTACATTTACTGCATTTTATCATTTGTTTTCCCCGAAGTAAGAATGAATCGTTTGAGCAAGCGGGCTTGGTAGAAAAAGAGGGGAGATAAGGACATCAATCTTATTTCCCGTAAATGTTTTTAATATTAAGGATTCCCATCACTTTTTCTTGATAGTTTCCTCTTTCCTCTATTTCTTTTCGCTGCACTTTTATCTGTTGACTTCTCTTAAATAAAATTAATCAAATCTAAATAAAACAAATAACGGAGAGCAGATTCTTTGGTGAAATTATTTATCTGTCAAAAACCTTATAAAACTTTAAAACATTCTTTATGAATAACGACCCATGCAGTAGTGTAAAATATTCATTTTGTAGAAGGTTGCACAGGATTAAATTCTCGATGCAATTAACGATTATTTCCTAGTCTTTCATTAGCCTACCAGCACCTTATTGAGAAAATTTTGATTCACCCCAAGAAGTAATAACTTCTTGTTCACCCTGACACTGCCAACGAAAAAGTACTTTAGTTTACTGGTGTCTCTTGAATATTTAGGCACTGTTGATGGCCCCAAAGATTGAAATTTGACGAAACCGATGCTTTATCGCTATTGTTTAATGATTAACAATTGCTGCCTGAGAACGCTCTTGGGATGTATACTAGTAGACCTAGTCAAAGAATGGAATAGTTTTTAATATCAAGGTCACTTACAACCCAGTCATTAGGTAACACTGGACAACGAAACAAAGGGGCGACTACCAGTTGTAACTGCCATTGAATGAAATGTAAAAGGTGCGAAATCGGCCACCCCTTAATGCGATCATTAACCAGCAAACAAAGCGTTGTATTGTAATTTCCACCGCCGACAAGCGGGTTATCAAAAAAAGTATGACAGTCTTTTTACTTCCACCATCGATCCTTAGGACGTACATGTACACATGAAAACAACATTGATAACTATTCTTGTTATAATGCACGAAGTAAATTGAAAAAAATTAAAACTATGTTAATTTGGACTTACTTCATACATGATGTTATTGTGTTCACGACAAAGGCTAATCAAATGCCATTTACCCTTAATGATTTGTTTGGGCGAACTCTCCTCCACAGCATTTGCACACGTATCAGTTAAAGATCTTCTTTTAATTAATCTATTTCATAATTCAAGGAGTTGCAGTAAGCGAATGCAGTTATGTGACCGATCTTGCACAAACACTTAAGCCCTTGCCGTTAGGCAAATTGACACACTAAGTCATTTTTGATAATTTTTTCTAATGCCCAACAAAAATTTTTGCATGGAATTAATTTTCCACCGCTCAGCTGGCATTCAGTAATATATCGCGAAGACATTGCACTAACCGATGAGAGGCTGTGGTTTAAGCTAGATGCAACACTCGCCACCGAGCTGTACCCGAAAATTACTCAACCTGTGGCTCGACAATACGCTCGTTATATTTCAAGTTCGGCTCGGCGACTTGTATTGTATCTATCACTTATTACAATGTCCAGGTAGCTTACCCAGCTGTGGTTTTAATTATCGCTATTTAGGTTCCTTTCGAAACCAGCTTCGTCTCCACGAAAACAACATACATGTACAGTGTTTTGGATGTTACTCACACGAAGACCTGGCACGGCTTTGTCGTTGGTATTTTCTTTTTATTGTTTAGTGCTATCTATACCCCTATCACTTAACCTGAGAAGTTTCCAAACGTAAGGACAAAGAGAAAAGTGTGATGTATCGAGACAAAAGGGAGATCGGTAGATACGTCCAAAATTAGGGAGACTTCTGCCAAGTTCGGAAGGGTTAATTGGTATGGGCCACAGACTGATCGCTCGAGAAATTCACCAAAACTACAAAAAAAATCCTTCAAATGTATTAAATAGCAGAGGCCCATTCCCCTGATTGTAAGAAGCAAACAAAACAACGAGACGGCAGGTCGACATTCAGCCTAGAGCAAGGTGCAATACTGCCAAGTTGAAAGCTGTTAATTAAGTCGGATTAGAGCGCGCATCAATTTACTTCCCGTCGCGCTTGGCGAGGACGAACTCCCGTCTCCAAGGGTCGCCCGTACAATAATTTACATATGCGCTCCTCCCCCTGTGCGCTTAGGCCCTGTATGAGTCCACGTCGCTATTGTTTGCTACCCGCACAGGCTTTTGTAGTTTATCAAAACAACCCATTGTCTCTCAGGGGGCGTCAGTACACAGTTAATACGTACATGGAGTATACGCATACGGATTGTCGCGCGAATTATGAGCACAACCAGTAGTTGCTCTTTCACTGAGAAAGACTAGAACTTGAGTAGATTTAGTAGTCGTTTGCTGATGTAACATTTCTAATACTTGCATCCGTGGTGAATGAAATATGTTTAGGCACGACAATTATGCACAGTGTACAAAATGCCAGGAGGGTGATCTTTGGGTTAAAGTGTACAAGAATTACACAGTTGATTGCTGCACATTTAACATGTAAACCGTCACATGTTCGCCTACAATCCTGTAGACTTGAAATTCTCAAATAGTTGTGAAAAATACCCTCCTTAATAGTTCAAGAGAACTTGTAGAATGGATCATATGATATTAAAGCAAAATTCTTCCTCACCACCCTCCCCGAGAAAAAAAGTTCACTGAGACAAATGCACATTTTAAAGTCCTATTAGGAAGAAAAATCTCTAAATATTGTCTAGACATATATTTTGAAATTTTTTTCCAGATAAAACAATGTTTCGTGCATCGAGTATCATACGTTCCACCTTTGGAAAGCAGTTGAAGTCTTCCGTGACTGTGCGAACATACGCCAAGGAAGTGAAGTTTGGCAGCGAGGCACGCGTTGGCATGCTAGCGGGTGCTAACTTACTGGCAGATGCCGTGGCTGTCACCATGGGACCAAAGGTAACGAACGGTGGAATTTTTTACCAAGTGGCAGACTTACACCCCATTCCCATAGATTTTAGATCGATCTATCCCTGTGGGGAGTCTCACTAGATTACTGTCAGCTTAGCCGGCTTAAGTGTCTGTCCCGCCTACTGAAAGCTGTAAGGGGGTAATTAACTATGGTACACGCTCGGCTGACTGCAATTTAGCGTGAACCCCCAGGGAGTTAGGTCGATCTAAATCTCTGGATCGATCTAAATCTCTGGGAATGCACCCTAATTCTCTCATTTAAAAGATTATATTTTTCAATTCCTGGAGTGTAATGCTGAAAAGTGTGGGGGAGGGCTATGTTTTTACCTTACTGAAGATCTGAAAAAATTATTCCTGAAATTTTATTCAGATATGTAATAATTAAAGAAGAAAATGTGATTGTTTTAAAGCCTCTTTAGTTCTTTTTGTGCACTTCTGAAGACAAATTTGGGATGATTCGAATTTCTTATTGAACAGATTGTTCTACAAAATCTGAGCACAAGTTGTAAAAAGTGAAGATATCTGTACATTTTAGACCCACTTCTCTTTTTATTGATAATTTTTTTGTAAAATCTCTACAGGGAAGAAATGTGATCATTGAACAAAGCTGGGGAAGCCCCAAAATAACCAAAGATGGCGTCACTGTAGCCAAGGCCATTGAACTGAAAGACAAATACCAAAACGTAGGCGCCAAGCTGGTCCAAGATGTCGCCAATAACACAAATGAAGAGGCTGGAGATGGCACCACCACCGCTACAGTTCTTGCCAGAAAGATTGCCCAGGAAGGCTTTGAGTCCATTACAAAGGGGGCTAATCCTGTGGAGATCAGAAAGGGTAAATAGGAGTAATAACATGAAGTAAAAACAGAGAGAGAATTTTAAAATGCTGTGCACTGTATACAAATGACAATGCCTTACACAACAATTTGAATTTTAAAGTTATTGGCTACAGAAAAAAAAAAATGTTCTTTGAAGTATTAGATTGTTGTTTTTTTTTTGTTTGTTTGTTTGTTTGTTTGTTTGTTTTTTTTTTGTTTTTGTTTTTGTTTTTTTAAGAAAAAAAATTAATTCAGAATTCTATCAAAAAATGTTTTCATGCTGTTGTTGTCCATTTTGCCTGAAGTGCAGGGCTAGTTAGAAAATGGACATGACCCAACTTTTTCTTTATAATCTCCAGATAATTTTTCCAGCAATTTTAGATTTAAGTTTTTGTTTCCTGTGTCCTCAGGTATGATGATGGCAGTGGAGACAGTGGTGAACAAACTGAAGTCAATGTCCAAACAAGTGACCACTCCAGAGGAGATAGCACAGGTGAGAGACACAGAGTAGGCCAGTCAATAAACAACTTAGGTTGGAAAAAATTGGTGACAAAAGTTTCTCAACTGATTCTGGTCCGTTGAAGGCCCAATATAGCCCAAAAAATTTCCCCCATGAATCCCCCCATGGCAAAGTCTCGTTTTCCACAAAAATCCAAAATGGCCGCTATTGAATGGGGTGGGTGGACTTGAAATCCATAACTTGGGAACCCAATGTCACAGAAACATGTTTTAAGTATCAACTCCTACTAAGTGAAGGATCCCCAATCTTTTGCAACTAGTCTCAAGGTCACTGGAGGTCAAGGTCATGACCTCATTACAAGGTCAAAGCATTTTTGGAGGAAAAAAACCCGTAATGTCTAAATGACAGTTTCCCAATGTCACAGAAACATGTTTTAAGTATCAACTCCTATTAAGTGAGTGATCCCCAATCTTTTGCAACTAGTCTCAAGGTCACTGGAGTTCAAGGTCATGACCTCATTACAAGGTCAAAGCATTTTTGGAGGAAAAAAAACCCCGTAAAGTCTATATGACAGTTTCCCAATGTCATAGAAACATGTTTTAATTATCAACTCCTACTAAGTGAGTGATCCCCAATCTTTTGCAACTAGTCTTAAGGTCACTGGAGGTCAAGGTCATGACCTTATTACAAGGTCAAAGCATTTTTGGAGCAAACAAACCCATAATGTCTATATGACAGTTTCCCTGTTGTCATAGAAACATGTTATAAGAAACAGTATCAACCTAGTGGGACACTGCCAAACACTTGCAACTATTTTCAAGGTCACCAGAGGCCAAGATTATGAAATAAATTCAAGGGCATAGCATTTTCCAAGTGAATTATATCATATTATCTATAACTTGGTAACCGTACGTCACTAAAACATGCATGTTTAATGTATCAATTCCTACTTAATGAGAAGTCAACAATCAATTGCAACTAATTTAAAGGTCAACAGAGGTTAAGGTTATGACCGCTAATTACAAGGTCGTAAGATTTTCAAGCGAAATTCCATAATTTCTCAATTACCAAATGTTACAGAAACGTGTTTAGCGTGCCAATAATGCCTTGTAAATGGGGTCCTGTTTATCATTTGCAACTATTTCCAAAATCTAGGAGGTACAGGATTGACCTTATTGCAAGGTCATCATGAAATTTAATGAAAATTTGATTCTAGGGTGATCTAAGTACAACACATAAGATTGTTTAAGAGCAAAATATGCATCTCCATTTTTTTATGACAAATGTTACATTTTATAGAGCAACCTGAGCCCATTGTTGTTTGATGTAAATACTTCATTTTAATACCGGTACTATTGGCATAAGCTCTCTTCTTGTCTGCCCAATGATTAACCTAAAGCCTTCTTGTCCCACCTTTGTATGTATGATCTACCTTGGAGTATCTGTGTGCCATTATAGAGAGGAGATAGTGGATAAAGCACATTTATTTACCCATTTAATCAGTATCTGTATTTGGTTGCTTTTATGACAACCAAAGGCTAGCCATTACTGAATTGCCAATGGTAAAATGTGTTGATTCTTAATGGTTGATTCAATACCTATAGCTCCGACTCTGCTCCATCATGGATGGGTGAGGTCTAAAAGCTATACCCTCTCCCAAGCCTACTGAGCATGCTGTCGCAAGTCGATACTTGGGTTAATTGGGTAATTTTAATGTGCTGAATGGAAAATTAGTAACTTGTCTTGTGTGAAGACAATCTTGTAGATGGTGCCCTTTGAGCGTCATTTCAGCATCTGTTTTCCTAAATATCCCAATTCTTGGTCTTGCAGTGGGATTCTGAAATAAGCAGCAGGCCACTTGCTGGGGAGAACTTGTTCACCACAAGTGAACTCTCTATTAAAAAGTGTAATATGTTTTGGTCGACAAACTTTACAACTGCTGTTTTTTGGTGTGCTCATCTGTGTCAAAAGTAGTTATATGTTTTTATATCATGCCAGCTCCTGTCAGATTGGAGAACTAGTACTGAGACATGATCGCAAACTGGAAGTTTTTATCAGGTCTGTTAGGATAGGAAACTGGCTACAGGCTCTCACCATCATCCTTCGTTTACTTTGCTGCATCTCATTCGACAGTCATTATGACAAGCTAGCAGTCTCAAAAGGGGGGAGGGGGGCTTTTTCTGAAAAAAGTGGACCTAGAAATATTTGTGTACCTAGATAAAATTTTACCCAGAATGCCACTGGCTACAGGCCTGTATTTGATGGTCAAAGCACCAAGGACAAGGGACGTACAAACAGTTGTAGCTGTGGGGGAGGATCTAACACGTATGTAAAGGACTTTGTGTCCTTCAGTTTGAAGCTCATCATGTAACTAGTCTCATGTAACTAGCCTTCTAACAAATATCAGTTGAAGTTGCATTGAAGTAAATAGTCCAACTTATCTGCAGAGGACACAATTGCCTTTTAACCACTGTCCATCATGCAGTAAAATTGCTCCTTGAATTTGTCTCTGAAAGGGACTCTTTAATTTGACCCATACCCCACAACTACATGTAGACCTACTGTTAGTATAGAGACCCACAGCTAGCAATTGTGATAAACTTGTGGCTAGTAAGTTCGAAGATTTGAGAGAAGCACTGGAAGTGTATATCAATGAGAAATCAACATTTGATGGTTTTTAAAAGCTGGAGAGATGTTCAAATGGTGTAGCAACCTGTCTTCTGGGCAAGAAGGTAAATACCATAAAAAGGTGCCATTCCACCTGGTTATATTTCCCCCCAGCCTGTGGCCAATATAAAACGTCCTCATTTCTAATTCCATGATATTTTATCTAAATGTTTATGTACCCAAAATGAATTAATTCCCCCACTGCAGTATTATAGAATGCTGTAATATTCCAATTTTTTACGTCTTATGTGAGGCTGCAATGGTTATTGTGTAATAGGCTGTCTTTGCCCAGTATGAAACAAGTGTATGTCATGTTATTAAGCTTTAAAGGTCTCCCACATGTATCTGAAGTTTTTGAAGAAATGTAATTGCTCGACTCCTCCCTGCAATAGAATAGGAAGTTTTGAACAATGTAGTTCTGACATATAGTGGAATATTCACACAAGGTTCAGGTACTTGATGTTTTTTTTTTTTTCACTTTTAGTTCCTGTATAATGTAAAACACAGCTTTATTTGAACATATACCGTATCTGTATAACACTTAGTTATTTTGAAATGGGTACAGTAAACCCTTAAGCCTTGTAAACCGAATGTCATTGATTTAAATGAGTACCATGCAGTAGTGTCGATGCCTTTTCTGTAATGAAATATTCTTTAAACAATCACCTGTGTTGTTTTTGATTAGTGTAAAGTCAATTTTTCTTAAATGTTATAACAACCTTGTTATAAGGATATGACCCTGACCGCTGGTGATCCTAGAAATAGTTTCAAATGATCGGCAATATGTAACTTAGTATGAATCGATACTTTCAACATGTTTCTGTGACATAGGGTTATCAAAATATAGACATGATGGCATTTTGTTCAAGCTTAAAATGCCATGACCTTGAAAATAAGGTCATGACATTGACCTCTGGTGGCCTAGAAAGCATTTACAAATTATTCGCAAAACCTCAAAACCTCACTTAGTAGGAAATCATTATGATATTTAAACATGCTTCTGTGACATCCAATTACAAAGGTTTAGATAATATGGGAATTTTCTGCTCGAAAAATGCAGTGTCCTTGAAATTAGGGTCATGACCTTGACCTCTAATGACTCTGAATAAATTTGCAAAAGATTGGTGGTGCATTATTCAATAATAGTTAAGACTAAAATATGTTTTTGTGACATTAAGTTACCAATACATGGACATCACGTCATTTTTTTGCTCGCAAAATGTATAGATCTTGTGATTAGGTCATGACCTTGACCTCCTGTGACCTTGAAAGTGGTTGCAAAAGATTGGGGATCCCTCACTTAGTAGGAGTTGATACTTAAAACGTGTTTCTGTGACATTGGGGAACTGTCATATAGACATTATGGTTTTTTTTTCTCCAAAAATGCCTTGATCTTGTAATAAGGTCATGACCTTGACCTCCAGTGACCTTGAGATTAGTTGCAAAAGATTGGGGATCCCTCACTTAGTAGGAGTTGATACTTAAAACATGTTTCTGTGACATTGGGTTCCCAAGTTATGGATTTCAAGTCCACCAACCCCATTCAATAGCGGCCATTTTGGATTTTTGTGGAAAACGAGACTTTGCCATGGGGGGATTCATGGGGGAAATTTTTTGGGTTATATTGGGCCTTCAACGGACCAGAATCAGTTGAGAAACCTTTGTCACCAATTTTTTCCAACCTCAATGGGGAAAATATGCTCGTTTACTGGCCTAGAGGGTGACTTACCCAGACTTAACCTCTTGACTTTAAGTTGTGGTTTGTGATAAAGAAAAAACTGTGTATCATTGATTTTTGTCATGGAAACATAAGTTATTTTTCTTCCAAAATTCTGTTGAGGTACTCTTTTAAGTTTTTGGTCATTAAATATTGTATGAGTGAAGAAACAAATAAATTGTCTAAATTAAGGTTGAAATTTTCCCCCTGCACGGCCATGCGGAGTTCCCCAGCGAATTACTAGACTGGTGGTTCTGGTAAGGCCAGTGCTACATTAACTATCAGCTTGTTCACTTACATGGCTGCTGCCTGCACTAGGCTGGCTGTGTCATTCAAACATGCTACACTTGTGAGGGGTTAAAGCTTTTAGGATTATGCCAAATTGTAGGAATTTCAGTTGTTACAACTTTCACCATGCACTTGTTTTGATGATAAAAGGTAATATGTGTAATATGTAAGTATACTCACTGTTATCAACATTTAACATTTGCATATTTAGTGGAGAATGCCCCCCCCCTCCTTTCAAAAAAAAAAAAAAAAAAAAAAAGGGAGAAAGGGGGGATAGAAAGCAAGTTACCTCACAAGTGGCTTCCTCCTGTATTGATGCAAGTAAAAAAACAGATAAGTCTACTAACTACAAATAAGCGAATAAGATGTGAAAACATGTTTAGCTTGAAGGAGATACTGTTATATTATTATTTCTTGTGATTGGTCATTTCCAGGTGGCAACAATCTCAGCCAATGGGGACAAAGCTATAGGGGAGCTCATCTCCAGTGCTATGAAGAAAGTGGGGAAGGACGGAGTCATCACGGTTAAGGTGAGAGCCAGAGATACATGAGATAAAAGGCTGGTAAATGCTTATTAATTTGAAATTAAAAAGTGTATGAAATGGGATATGGATATTTGGTTGTAGTTACTTAGTGGATGCAAGCTCTCCTACCCACCGTCAAACTTAATTTAATTGAGATGAAAACAGAAGATAGAAATTTTAATTCTTTATGTGTAATTATTGAGTCAAGTTAGACTTGTAGAGTGTCATCAGCGGAGACGTGAGAAATCAAAAGAAAATGTTTTGACATGTTGCTGTTTTCAGGATGGCAAAACGACCCAGGACGAGTTGGAAGTCATTGAGGGACTGAAGTTTGACAGAGGCTACATCTCTGCTTATTTTATGAACTCCTCAAAAGGTGAGTTTTCACTTGTCATTCAAAATAATAATTCTCCTGAAATAAGCTAAGTCCAGAAAGAGTTTTACTTGCCTTTTGTGCATTATCATTATTGTCCAATGAAGATGTATGATTTCAAAAAAAATTATTTGGTTCAAAAATGAAAACCAACATTTCATATCTCTCACACAGGGGCTAAGTGCGAATTTGCAGACTGCCTGATTCTGTTCAGCGAAAAGAAAATCTCCAATGTTCAGACGATCATCCCAGCTCTAGAACTGGCCAATCAGGCGAAGCAGCCGCTGTTGATCATCGCAGAAGATGTGGATGGTGAGGCTCTGGGTGCCTTGGTGTTGAACAGGTGGGTAGGATTTTATATTGATGTTGTGGATGTTTATGTTATATTAAGTGATATTTATTTAGCGTTCATTGTTTTAAAGATGTAGAAAAATTCCCAATACAAATAAAATGGTATTATACCTATAATCTTGAAACAAGTACTATTAACCTCTCATTCTGAATATTACATACTCAGAAATTCATGTAACGTTTCAAATCTACATTTCCAAGTTTTTCAATTCATTATATCAGCACAAATTTAGATTGAACAATTGCATGAGAGAATTGAAACTTTGTCATAAACATAAAGAAAATGCAGGAAAATAATTTTTGGCACGGCTATGCGGAGTTCCCCAGTGTGTTGCTATACTGGTGGTTCTGGTAAGGCCAGTGCTACAATAACTATCAGCTTGTTCACTTACATGGCTATTGCCTTCCCAAGGCTGGCTGTGTCATTCAAACATGCTACACGTCTCTATTAAAAAATGTCAATAAAACAGTGCAAATTTTATGCATTTATTGCAACTATTTTGCTTTACGTCTTCAGTGTTATTTAGCAGTACCTCTTACTCCCTTCACCATTCTTCCCACGCATAAAAGAGTGTCACAGAGAAAAATGTCTTTTTTTGGGTCTTGACTAAACTGGCGAACTCTAGAGACAAAATTCCATTTCTACTGTTCTGTTGTAGACTGAAGATTGGTCTCCAGGTGTGTGCAGTGAAGGCACCAGGGTTCGGAGACAACAGGAAGAACACACTAAAAGACATGGCGGTCGCCACAGGTGGCATCGTCTTTGGCGACGAGGCAGAGTTATACAAACTGGAAGACGTGCAGATCCATGACCTTGGTAGAGCCGCAGAGGTCGTGGTCACGAAAGATGATACCTTGATTATGAAGGTAATTTTAGTTGATTGATTGATTAAAAGGCAGGGAAATGTTATTGTAAATGGTCACTTGTATAAAATGACAGGATACATGTTTGGAGTTGAAAAAGTAGCCAAGAAACCTATTTTATGGGTGCTTGCATGAGAGAACTCTTCCAGGTGGAGATACCTTTTATGATGAACATGAGCAATGAATAACACCAAAGTTAATGGTTAGAAAGGTGCTGTAGTCTGACGGCCAATGATGAGTTCTGTTTGTGTCTGAGAACAGTTTGTTGTCATTTTGATTTTTACGAAGGAATTTGATGTTTTACAATGCCATTCCTAATTATGTTCAGTGGGTGATTCACAAAGATAGGAATTACCTTTTTCCTTTGCTAATTAGTGAAGACCCCTCGGCTCCCCAAACCCCTTCCAGTCACCACCAACACCAATATTTCTTGGATGCACTTGTGGTCTATTTATCAAAAGATAACCAGTGCATGTATCATACTTTGTTTTCTTACTTATCCAGGGTCATGGATCCAAAGAAGCCGTGGACAAGAGGGTTGAACAGATCAGGGACGAGATTGAGATGACCAACTCAGATTATGAGAAAGAGAAACTGAATGAAAGAGTGGCCAAGCTGTCCAATGGGGTCGCAGTATTGAAGGTAGGTGGTGATTTTTTAAATTTATTTTTTGGTGTGTGTTTCTTGACAAATGAGCAATTTGAAGAATACTATATGATCAAACTTTGCTATTTATTTGGTGTGTTTTAACTGTAGAAAAAAATAACTTGAATACACCAAGGCATTATGGTTGTCACTTAGGTCTTCTTTTTACTGTGCAGTATCTCAAAAATGCTTTACTTAATGTTTGAAAGAAGTTGCATCCTTTTTTTTTTTTTTTAATATATAAATGACTAAAGGAAATTTTAAGATTTCAATGTATTAATCAGATTTGATTATTTTTTTTCAATAAATAAAACTCATTATAGTCAGAATTTATCACTCTTTTTGTATTTATTATTATTATTATATATTTAGTCTCACTTTGTTGATTACTTTCAGATTGGTGGCTACAGTGAAGTAGAAGTAGGAGAAAAGAAGGACAGAATTAACGATGCTCTAAATGCCACTAGTGCCGCAGTGGAGGAAGGAATCGTCCCTGGTGGTGGCACTGCCCTCCTTAGGTGTATTAAAACACTGGACTCTCTCTCACCTGGCAATAACGATCAAAAGACAGGTGAGATGACCAGAATAACATGATGAAATTGTGGATTCTGCTTGTCATGGTGGGAAAAAAATACCCTGAGTGTAGAAAATTGTATTGAGTCAGTCCAATGGACAGGCAACCAGTTTAAGAGCTGTCATATAAAATTTTTCAGTCTTTCTGGGACCGTCAGCTTTTTCAGAACTGCTAAGCTTAATGTATGACTGGTTATAAAAGTTTTGAGAATGTCTGAACTTCCTACCAACTGGCAACAAACATCAAGGGTGTCCTGCTTAGATACTGAATTCTAGAAAACTGTCGTTTGAATTTAGAAAAAAGTCGTATTTTGTTTTTATAGGTTTCACAGATTTATGAATTTTCCTTTTCTGCTGCTGTTTAGCCTCTTTATAGTATTAGTAATAATCCATTTTAAAGAAATATTTCAAAGCAAACTAAAACTGCTGCACTGGATTAAGTTATCACTATTATGAATATTGATGGAGAATTTTCTTGGCTCCAGGCATTGAAATTATCAGGAAGGCTCTGCGCGTGCCAGCACATGTTATCGCACAGAACGCAGGTGTAGACGCAGCGCTCGTCGTGGAGAAGGTGCTGAATCAAGAAGGCAGCATGGGTTACGACGCAATGAATGGCGAATACGTGGACATGATTGAGAAGGGAATTATTGACCCAACAAAGGTGAGTGTTTAGGTTGCTGAAAGCAGTGAATATGTCCGTGTATAAAGGAAAATGTATGTTACAACCTTAATGTTGAATAAAAAACAGGCTTATTCATTAGCAAATAAGTCTTTGTTGGAATGGAAGTAAAAGGAATACATGGTGACCTGAGCAAAATGTCTGGTTGGACATTTGGTTTCATTTATCAGTTCTTTGTGTGTTGAAGGTTTGGGGGGAGGAAGGAAGGGGGAGGGTGGAGCGCCCGTCATGAACACAAACGGATTGATAAGCTTGTGCAATATTTGTATTTCAGGTTGTCCGAACAGCTTTGGTAGATGCAGCAGGAGTGGCCTCATTACTGTCAACAGCCGAGACTGTGATCACTACACTACCTGAGAAAGAGACTGGCCCTGGCATGGGTGGCATGGGTGGCATGGACGGAGGAATGGGAGGAATGGGCGGAATGGGTGGCATGGGATTCTAGAAAACAAAGACTGATTCCTTTTATTAAAAAAAAAGCATTGAACAACTAAAGAGGCTCTTTTAATACTTTGCTAGAGGGTCACAAAATGAAGTATCTGATTGAGGAGACTTTTCAGCCAGCTGTCAGATGTGTCTTTTGTGTACTGTCTTGAGGGAAGAGACCTCTATGGTTGAGAATTGATGGACCTTGGAGAAAGGAGAGGCCAAGCTGTTAATGCTGCAAATTTTTCTTACCCATTTCTCATCATTGGATCATTCTGCAAACTACTATGATCATCTGAGCATAAGACTAGCTGAGTAATGGAGGGATTTATTCATGTTTTAATCAGATCAAATGCTATCTTCAAGAACATTGCACAAGTATTCAACAGAGAAAACTTGCTTGCTCAAAACTTATGTAGTTTTAAGAACCAGGTAGACTGTAACTGTAGACTATGTCCTTAGAGATCAGGAAGGCAGACTTTCCCATTTGTAGCACATTGTTGAGTCAACCACTGGTATAAAATGACAACAAAGGGAGATTTCCTTGACAGTGTTAGTTTGGTGTCTATTAATATGTTCTTAAAATTAAAACATTTTCATGAAACAAAGTTTTGTTTACAAAACCGTAAAAGGCAATTCAGAATATTGGATTTAGATTTCTGTTCCTCTGAGAAAAATATATAACAATATATAATCACAACTAACTGACATTGATATATCTTTAAGAAATAAACTGAGGAAATAGGTATGAAGGTAGAAATTGTGTTCAATTAAATAGTCTGCATTAGCATGTACTGTATGTGCAGAATTCTTCCAAGTTTTTTCAAAAAACTATGTATAGCCAGGTTCTGTTATCTGTACCCTGTATTCATTAAGGACGGTATACATTTCATCATGCTTGTGGTACTGTAACAGAAACAGTTATATTGGGTGCCTAAAATGTATGAAGATTTTGAGCCAGTGTGTCTCCTCTATTAAGTTTTCATCTGTGGTAGGAAGATAGGAGTATCTTGCTGCTTTCACAGCTTTTGTACAAAGTAAAGTCTGCTCTTTTGCCTTTACTATAGTAAAAACTGCCAATGTTTCACTGCCTGTATTGATGCTATGTTTGTTAAGGTTTTTTCTTGCATTTGAAGATCATGTAATGCAGATTTTTTTATTAAGATATTTTCTCTTTGACATGAAAATACCCTGAGTGATGAGAATGGATATGGCATATGCTGGATAATTTGCACACTTGTAGAGAAGATTATTATTTTATCTTACACGTACAATATAATGGAATAAGAATGCTTTGTTAGTGGATAGCAGCTGTTATTTAGTAAGCATGATTTAAACTACTCTGCAAATTATTGTGGGAAATTCTTTCTAGAAAATATTTTTGTTTTCTAATTCATTCCAACATTAGTAAGTGCTTAAATGAATATCGTTCTGTTTCTTCTTCTTTTTTTTTTTTTTAAGAAAAATAAAAATCATAATTCAACTTTTGTTTTTGCACAACTTTCTTGTTGTTGACAGGCCTTGGAGAGCAAATGTATTGTGGTCAAATATGAAAGTGAGCGACCTCTGACCTCTGGAAGTTTGTTTTGAACACTTCTTTTATAATAATAATAATAATAATTTATTGAGCACATGAAATGAGTGTACATTTATAGGCTCTCTACACTACTAATTATAATATACTTAAGTTTAAATACATGTATATAGTAATAATAAAGTTAAAGTATAATACCAGGTGTTATCTCAATTTGGATAGCTTCCGTTTTCTCATAGCACTGTTTATAAACTTTACAAGTGCGGACACACCTCTCTCATTTGACACATTTAATAGGGCGGATAGTGTATCGTCTGCTAGACCCTGCACATTTACCTCTGGTAAGGCAGCAAATAATGTTTCTCTGTCTAGATTATAAGTAGTACACTCAAGAAAAAAGTGAGCTTCATCTTCCACTGCATTACAGTGAGGACACTTTCTGTCCTCAATTTTTGTTTTGGGGTGGGTATATCTGCCTCTTTCAATCTCTAACTCGTGGTCACTGACCCTCATTTTGGCTAGAATTTTTTTATGTGTAAAAGGGACTTTTAATTCCAAATATGGCTCAGCTTCATAGGATTTCTTAATTTTGCTGTAGGTGCGGAGTTTGTTGTTGGTATTTCTATGGATTTCTTCCCAAAATTTTCGTTTTATTTCATTGGTTATTTCTATTTCAAGATCTGGGTAGTTGTGGATTTCGCAATTATGTCTGTTTGTATTAAGTTCCCAACATAATTTAATATTTGACATTGTCTGATACCAGTTACTTCCATTTTCTATTTTTTCCCTGTTATATGCTTGTTTAACAATTCTGTTATCTGGGAGTTCTTGGAGTCTAGCACTGTATTTTGAGACTAATTTTACTATGTCCAAATATATTGGGAAGCGACCCATTTCTGCTCGGCAAGCATTATTGCTGGCAGATTTCCTTACACCTAATGCCCACTTGCAAAATTTCAAGTGTACTTGCTCGAAAGGCATTTTATTTAGTTTTTCCAAAGTCATCTTTTTTTGTGATAATATTTCTTGTCCCCAGACTTCGCACCCATAAAGTAGTATGGGCTTTATCATTTTGTCAAAGAGTGACATTGTAAGGAGTGGAGAGGAGATTTCATTTGATGCTAGTGCTCCTTTTAAGGCAAAGATTGCTTTGAGGGCTTTTTGTTTTAGATTTTCCAAAGTTTTCTTTAGTGATCCCGTGTTAGTAAATATTACCCCTAAGTATTGATATTGTTTTACTATTTCAATTGGTCTATCATTTATGACAAAATTAAGTGATTCAGTTCTACCAGATTTATGAAAAACTTTTTCCTGCCTCCTTTTACAAAAGATGGAAACAAGACCAGGAAGTGAAAGGTATTGAAGACATTTCTTATTGCTTGTAAGAACTGGAAGCAAAATAAAAACGAACTTCTGGGAGGATATTAATTATTTGGTGCCACGTGATGCCATAACGTCCTAAAAAGGTACACGTGCAAGTTGTTAAACGCTCATACAACTGCACCATTTTGCATGTGACTGGTCCTTAGGTTAGGTCTTAGTCCTAATTCCATTTTTATTAGTGACGTGTTGCTATTAGGAAGTTACACTTCGAAACTGGGGAATTACAATGAAACTTGACGCCACGTTGCCATATTGAAATAAGAAATTTTCAGTTTATAAATTATTAATGGTTCGTTATTCTTGCCTATTTTTAAGGACATATCAGTAAATACAGATCATTGTATGAGTGTACTACAGGTAATTCTGCTTTACATCCGTTTTATGTTATTAATAATCTTTTGGACATAGCCTTGGTTGTACATGCATACCAGGCGCTTATGGTAATTGATATATATCTAATCTGGTAATCAATTTTCCACCGATGAATGTCAGATACAGTATTTCACCATTATTCAGAAAGTTCTCCAGTATATATCAAACTGTTCATTTTGATATCAAAGGTAGCATCACTTTTATGGACTTTTTCATGTGTTCATTGATTTAAGCAATGTCCAAGAGTTAGGTCATTATTTTAAGACTCTTCACTGCCTTCTCAATTTCTGAAGTGCTTCATTGTTTTGTTGTTTAACATTTCTTTTTGTTTCCTGGGTCCTAGGAATACAAGTACTGTATCAGCATGTTCATGCTTGTTTATGAACATGACTTTTAATTACAACCTCAAAATATAAATAACGTTTTAAAGTACTTTGATAATATTGAAATGATAATTTACAAAGAATCTGAGTTATTGATCTTGATACTTTTTTTTTTATTAAAGATTGGATTGGCTTTAGGATCTTAGGTTTTAATATTTCTGCTAGTTCCATACCATTTACTCTCCCCTTGGCAAGATAAATCTAAATTCTACTGTAATTGTACTTTAAGATATCCCATAGAAGCTGTGAGGTGAATTTGCTTGATTGAGTGAACTTGAATTGCTTCAGGAATCAATTTTTATTAACTAAAAGCAAGAGAAGGTAATATTTATGATGCATTATGAATGATAAGATTAATATTCTTGAGATGCATATAAGAAATGCCTTCTTTTCATTTAGTAATTTTTTGATATTGTATGGTAGATTACACATCATCCTTTTCTTAGGAATATCAATGCAGTTACTAATGTGGCTGTACTCTTCTTCAGTTGCAGTCAATATTCAAGGGTTCACACAGATACCCTCAGTACAACAGTTACTGACCATGTAATATGTTATTAGCACCTTTAGTATCAGTTTAACTTATGAGATTTTGAAAAGAAAATTCTATTAAAAATTCAAAATACAGTGTGTGTGCATGCATGCATGCATGCACGTATTGCCTGTATTCAAAATAGACAAGTTTCAGCTATAACTGTTACTATGTTTATTCACTTGTGATGAAAATGAAAGAGGGACAAATTAATTTGAATTTATCAATTAAAACAAGAAGAAAGCTTTGATCTCATGAGAGAGGTATCATTATAGTACTTACTAGTATGTGCAAAAGCAGTTTATGCCCTAAATTTCTTGGTTACTCCAGCAAGATGATCAAGAAGACAAGGAAATTGCAATTAAATGTTGTAATCGGTATGAAGAAAAACCTACAGGTAATAAAAATTATTCAACAGTACTGTTCAAACTTCTAAGAGTCTTAAGTCAGGTTCCCTGGCTAAGAACTTAATTACATAGCAAAATAAAATTCAATTTCTTTGTAAGTGAAGTTATATTAGTACAAGCTGGTCCAGGAGCACATCAAAGAAACTTCATAGAATTTCATCATAAGACATTGTTCAAGTTTTGATTTGTTCGATTTTGTTTTCAGTCATATCCAGGGTACTTTATGCACTTCCATCACCTCTGGGATTTGGCTGATGAAACCCTTTTTCCTGTCTTCTTCAAATAGCGAAAACCTCTTATTCTATATCCACCTTCTCCAATCATTATTTCCCCGCTTTTGGTCATTCCCAAGGCGTATGGCTTGGTTATCCCATCATCCTCTGTTGCAATGTATCGGGCATGGTCACCTCTGGGAGTTATCATCGCAACTCTGTTGTTGGCCCAGTCAGCCACAAAGGTGTAGCCATATTTATCGGTGCAGACACCGCGCGGTTCATACAACTGGCCGTCGCCACATCCGTAAGTGCCATAGGTGTACAGCGTGTGGCCCACTGAAGAGAGGATATGGATACGATAACTGCCATAATCACAAACCACTATGGTGCTGTACTGTCGGCCAAATGCAATGGAACGTGGTTCTTTACACATTCCAATTTTGATGACATTGAGAAGGTCTCCATCGTCGGGATCGAAGATGAAGATGGCCTTCTTTATGGCATCACATACCATAAGCTCTCCTTCCCTGTTCATGGTGATACCGTAGGGTGCTTCTAGCCTGTCATGACCAAAGGGGGGCATTTTTGGGAACCCTCGTGGTGTGTAAACACTGATGCATTTCTCTGCCAGTGACGTCACATACATGTCCCCGTTTTCTGACACGACCAGATCCTCTGGTTCTTCATTGAGGTTGATGACGTATTCAAACTCCCAAAAATGTGTGTACAGCTTGATTTTGTTGTTGCCTGCATCCAAGAAGTACATGTGCTCATTGTCGAGGGCCATTCCGGTCACTTTGACATCACTGCGGTCATCCTTGAATTTGACACTGAGGGAATGGACAAATTTTGCAGGCTCTAAGAAGTCCAAAGGAGCCTCAACTGTTGGTGTGGCTTCTCTTGACTCACTGATGGTACTGTCACCTGGTGGTAAAACAGCAGCAGCAGAATCTGTTGGCAAACTGTAATCAGTCTGAAAGGACAATCTTCCTAGCATGCCATCCAAGCCATCTCCTGATATATTACCAGGGATGAAATAGAGTGGATCTGGGCTGTCCTGGGATGGGTTTGGAAGTGGCACCCTTTCTAGTGTTTCTAGTCGCTCCACAAGTGACTCTGTGTGTGTCATAATGTCAGAGTTGGACCCACTCAAAACGAGTTGCTGAGCGAAATTGCAGGCGCTTTGCAAGGTGACGTGGTGGAGTTCTAGTACGTCCTGCAACGTTTCATTATTTTTCATCCTCTGTGAATGAGCCTTGGTAACGTCAGTAATCAGTTTTTCTCCTTGTCGGCGAATGATGTTGAAGAGAAGCTGCATTTGGTGCTTGATGGCAGTGATGGCTGCGTCAGCGTCCCTATAAGAAGTATTTGCTGCTGCTGACTGAGTTGCCTCCTCACACTGGTTCATTTTCTGAAGGGCTCGAGTGAGAACTTGCTTAATCCGCTCCTTGTTGGCCACAGCTTTGTCTCTGAGAGGAATGATGCCGTGTCTATAGTGTTCAGTTGCACTACAGTCTGCGCAGACCACCATGTCGTCATCTTCGCAGTAATATTTCAGCTCATTTGGAGGATGCTTTTCACAGGTGACGAGGCTTTGTTCAGCCACATCTTTAAGTGCCGCACGTGCGACGTCAGAGGAGCTTGTGTCTGATACCTGTGCCGTATCATTCTGAGGCTCGCCTTGACCTTGAGATTTCAACAGTTCTAGTGCTTTTCCCAGAACAAAGTTCTTCTTGAACTTATCGAGGCCTTCTTCTGGAAATTTATATTCCTCCCTGCACAAAGGACAGAGAAATGACCGTTTCACTCCTCCTGTTCTCTGGGCGTGGTCACTCAGGCAGAGAAAACAGAAGGTATGGTAGCAGGGAAGCACCCTGGGGTCATCGTACTCCTCCAGGCAGATGCTACAGGTTAATATAGTGTCCTTGAAGGCTGTCACTAGTCCTGCTTCAGCTGCCATTTCTTTAAAGTTTATCTTGTAATCTAAAAAGTTTCTTTTTCAGTTTGGGCTAAGTTATCAGTTGAGTATTCATCTCAAGGTTTACAGTCTTGTACATGGATCATTACATATTACTAAGTTGTGAGCGTTTCAGATGTCTCATTAATGCATGCAGTTTCATGACTGGTATTCATGCACTGTACAGGCACATACAATATATGTCCATGCAATCAATATCTCTATAGAAAACACGTTTTTGCTGTTTGGCTATGCCCCACCTTTACATTAGATATGTGTCAGCCTGATGAAATGAACCCAAGTCTTGTGTATCCACAGGTAAATGTGTCAAATTGATCAGCTTTCCCTGTTAACTTGTCCAAAACTAGTTCATAAATTGACCTGAATCAATGCTGCACTTCATGCAAATCCTCCTGTGTATTATTGTAAGCAATGGTTGAACGAAGATTGTATACACATGTACCATCAAAGTTGAACATGCACAGAAATAGATTTCCTTTATACCATTATGTGTAATGAGGCACTATAGCTACCTCTCATGTAAGCAGGTGCTGTGGCCATTTTGGTCTAGTAGGTCATATAAATTGGTGGTTTTGATTACTCTTTTGTACAGATTTAGGTTACGTAAACAAATGGCTGAGGGGAATCAAAGGTATGGCGGGATAAACTGAGTATCACCAATAGGAGTGTTTGTTTAAGTACACATGCCTTGGGATTTAATACTTAGATAGATTGTGAGTAGAGCACACACAAGCATGATTTTCTCACAGTAATTTACAGGGGCGGATCAAGAGCTATTTTCTGACAGTCTTCCAAATTGTCTTTGTTGATCCATCCTCCGTTTTTGACCGTCTTCCGACAGAAAAAAATAGATACCTGTCAATGTAAACTTGAAAATCTGACCGTCTTCCAGAAGACCCAGAAGACGGCCTAAATCCGCCCCTGATTTAAGTACAGTGTTTATTGAAGACTTGAAATGAATTTCCCCATATGTTTAAATCTGTTTAGATACATGCAGTTACTGATAGTACCATGCAAGTCTCATATGTCAAGGGAACTTGTCCATCATTTGTAATTTTGGGACGTTGGGTGTTTTAGCAAAAGATGTTAGATGAATATTTAAGAAATAATGTCATGGTTACATGCCATGTGATCTGATTGAGCCTAAATAAGGATCTGCGATTTTTACTACAGTAAATTATTCCCCCACCCCCACCCCCATTGTACCTATATCTTTTTTAATTTTTATCAACTTTCTTTATTTATAAATGAAATAGGAAAGTCAAGTTTTTATGAGAAAATCCACAAATTACTAGTAATTGTGGTTTGTTTGCAACATGATAATGATAACTGTTACAATGATATGGATAGTTTTGGTAATGATAAAAGACTACAGAAGTATATAAAACATAGCATGTTTAGTTTGTAATGATTTTTTTTTTCAGATCTGAAAATCTAAATAGACAAATTCCTGCATAATGTACACCCAAGGTTTCCTAACAGGTGCCCTCTCTGCTGCTGCTGTGTATGCAATATACACTGTGCTGGTGGAGGGCAGTCTCTCAGGGATAAAACAATCATCTAATCATGACGCAGGTAAGGTAATTACTTGGAAATTTTCAAAAATTTGTCTTCACTGTTGCTCCTCTCTTCAGTTACTGAATATCACTCTTCCTTTTTAGTTACTGACCGAAATGCACCTTTGAACTTGACTCACTTTTCAACCCATTTGAAAAAAAATGATTTATTTTGCCGAAATTTGATTTATAAGATATTATTATTTTGAAGAGTTATTTGCACTCCAACATAATCCAGTCTCTCAAGTTATTAGCTTTTTGAACATTTATGCTGCAGTGACTTGAAAAACAACAAAATATCCATCTACAATGCAAATACTGTAATTCCATTTTTTAGCCATTTTAATAGTAACTGGATATCATTTCTTTTAAATTGGTGAAATTTTATTACTGCACCATAGAATTTCACAAGAATGACATCGCTAGTGGTGAAGACATCTTGAAATATGGAGTACCGAACAGAGGGCCTGCCCTGCGATATTACAGAAATCACATCCTGGCTTATGATCAGAGTAAAAGGACTCCAGTCTGGGTGGCTGAACACCTGACCAAAGAAAAACTCCATGGTTTGTACACTTAGACTGGGTTCCCATGCCTAGATCAATCTAACAGGATTGATCCATCTCCAAGGGGTTTCTCACTAAATTGCTTTCAGTTTAAGCGGCTTAGATGTCTGGCACGCCTACTGAAGCTGCAAAAAATGAATTACCCCCTAGCACCTTCAGTAGGCACGACAGGCATTTAAGCCTCTTAAGATGATGGCAATTTAGCGAGAATCCCCTTAGAGATAAATCGATCCAAAGTTAGTACAATAGCGTGTGGGAATGGTCCCTTATTGCTTTGTATGTGTGACTAGTTTCAAAAAAAATTTTTTTAACCTACCAGTATGCCAATTTCTGTTTTAACATTATAATTGAATTCAGATTAAAATAAACATTAAAAGTCCTGCTGAGTCTGAAGGAATCAGATATTAGGTTTTAGTCGTCTTGGATATTCTCATTTTTCTCCAAACATCAGCTGTGTCTAAGATAATTTATTATGTTTTGGTATAAAATATATCTTTTTATATATTCCTGGAAACACTGAAAAAAGGAAGGAAAAAGATTGAGCATTTTAGAATGGCTACCCTTCATATGTACAAGTACACTGAAATCTGTTTAAAAAGATTTTAACTGGCGAAAATTTTGAGAAATTGGGTTCTTGAAGTACTATTATTTTGTACCACAAGACTTAGTGTAATTCATATACATATCACTGGTATATTTATTTTTTCAGGCAATGCTGACAGAAGGAAGTCCAAGTTCCGCCCAGATCCTGCCGTGCCTTCAATGTTCAGCTCAGGGAATGGAGACTACTTGGGCAGTGGGTGGTCCAGAGGTCACATGGCACCTGCAGGGGACAATAAGTATGACCAGGTGAGTTTGACCTTATAACACTGATAACTCTTACATGGGGACAAGGATAGGGGTCCTGAAAAGGACACAAACTGTTACCGTAAATTCACAAGGAAGAGTTCAGAAAATTATATCTTAATTATATCACCATGGGCATTGTTCCTGACTTTGTATTCTTGAACCACTATGATAATATCATATGTAAAAAGTGTGGATTTGACCCGAAAACTCCAGGGACAGATCCAGATATATTTTCCGACAGTCTGCCAAATTATCTTTGTTGATCCATTCGTCCAATTTTGATCACCTTTTAACTGAAATATTAGATATTCATAAGTAAACTTGAAAAATTCTGATCGTCTTCCATCCACCCCTGAATTCTGGTAACTCTGACATGAGGACAAGAAAAGGGACCCTGAAAAGGACCTGACACTGACACCGTGAATTCACAAGGAATTTACTGAGAAAATGATATCTGAACAACATGGGGATTGTGTCTGACCTCACTACTATAATGTAGAATTTTAGGTACTTAAAAGGTGAAATATTCTAAAAAGGAAATGTACCTGTTGAATCAGGTGTTACAAATTTCTGAGTATTTACCCCAAAAAATATTCAGTATGACAGGAAACCACTTTCCGCTTTTTACCAAAAGGCTTTACATCTTTCAAGTACTCTCTGAATTATTATTATTTAAAATTAATATGTGCAACTAAAGAGGAGAAATTCTGATAAGATAATAATGTACACCATGAATCAAGTAATTTTCTTACATTACAGGAAGCCATGGATGACACGTTTTACCTGACTAACATAGTACCCCAGGATATGGAAAACAATGCCGGTTTCTGGAACCGCTTTGAGATGTTCTGTCGAGATCTGACCAAACAATTCACAGATGTCAGGGTCATCAGTGGACCCCTTGCACTGCCCAACCTAGAGGAGGACGGGAAGAAATATGTGAAATATGAGGTTAGTTATCATCTAGTATTATATAAAGGCATAAAATGCATGATAGGATGCATTCGCAAACAAATTTGATCTACTGACTAACAGATTTGCAGATCAAATTTGGACGTCCCACTCAAAAGCTTACCAAGTTTATTCTGTATCTGTTAGGGAATTGTGCAGCAAGGTTTCAAGTGGGTGGGCCATATTTGCCCTATGCATTTGTTAGTCTGTGGATCAGCTCGTTCTGAAGGAACCCATAGATCATATTTATTATAGGAGGTTGTTAGACTATGTCCATGACTGAGTACTTTTTCTGGCAGCTGATTGAACCAGCCATTGAGAGATATACCATTATGCAGCAGAGAAAAGAAAAAAGAAATAGGAAATAATACCAACCCAAAAGAATTGAGAAAATTAGATTCTATTTACCCAATTTTTTGGGGGCTCTTTAATTTCTAATCTTTACTGTCACAGGTGAGATTCACTGGTCAAGTTCATCTCCATTTGGAGTGGTTCTAAAATTGGGAACTTTGTACTCATTGGGGTTTCTCTGATGTATAATAATTTTAACAATTATTATTATTATTATTATTATTATTATTATTATTATTATTGTACATCAGGTAATTGGAGACAGCATGGTACCTGTACCCACTCATCTCTTCAAAGTCATCCTCACAGAAAACGCAGAAACGGATCAACATTCCCAATTCTTGGGAGCATTCATAGTACCCAACGTCCCCATTTCCTCGGAACACAAGCTCCAGAAATTCCAGGTCCCTTTGGAAGACCTGGAGAGGGTTGCTGGGGTGACATTTTTTGATAAGTTGGACAAAGGTCAAGTGCAGGATTTGTGCAGTAGTGACCGCTGTCAGTTAATTCCGCAGAAACACATTGAGATGCAATTCATTGGAAGACGCATGGAGAATGCTAAGACTGTGGAGGAGTTGGAAAATATTTGGAATGAGATGCAAAATAAGAAATCAAAACCCACAAAAGACATTAAAAACTTGTATGAAGAGAGGAAGGAAGAATTAATGCCAGACAGAATGCGAGCTGAACTAAAATGAATTATGCTTTTTTATCCCTTTTTTACCTTTATATTCATTTTATGGTCATAAAATGATCGTAAGTCATATTGATTGAATTACGAGCTGAACTTTGATGAATTATGCTTTTTTATCCCTTTTTTACCTTTATAGTAATTTTTTGATAATGAGACAAATTGGCTGAAAAGTTAAGCAGTGGCAAGGTATGATTTCATGCACTTTTTTTCTCATCATCATTTTTGAGAAATTTTGTTGCTGTGATCATGAAATGTAGATTCCTCTTGTTATTCTAGTCACATGTATGGAGGCTCAGAGTCTAAGGAACTCCAACTTCTTTATCTACATCCTATTTATATTTTTATATGCTTCATTTCTAAAAAATTATAAAAATTGAATAATCTGGCCCTATCTGCCTTTATAAAAGAAATTCATTGAACTTTTCAAACATTGTTGAATTTTATGATTAGTATTGGAGTTTTATCAAAATGATTCAACGTATCACCGTACTGGATAATTTTCTCTCGGAATTTTTTAGAAATGCGTGTATAATCAACTTAATACATTTAGCTCAGTACATTTGACATTCAGTTATGAGTCAAAGGTATATTGTAGTAACCTTAAATCTAGGCAACATAGATATTGACAGCTGAGGTGATTGATAACGTACCTGGTGTAACACCGCAGGAAAATCTGTATAAAAGGAATTGGTCCCCAAACTAAGGTTGATAATTTAATGGCATTGTAATGTTTACAGCCTAATTAGATGTGGATCTCTTTGTACAGCTAATGTGATGAGTTTGTGGTCTGCAATAAATCACAGAGAGCGGATCGAGATAAGTTTATTGAGAATATTTCGTTTTTAAAACTGGAACAGAATAAGCCTGAAAATAATTTCATCCGTTGTGTTATGCTTGACGATGGTATTGGCGTTTGCTGTACTTGTTACGCGAGGTAGAAATTACAAGACTTTCTGTTCTTTCTTACTCTTGATTTACTGGTAGACAAGAAATTGACTCTGAGTCATGCCAGTGACACACGCATTTGGAAAAAAATATTTGCATTAATATTTTATATTGCTTTTAAACTACTGTTGATTTCTTTTCTTATGGGTTGGTGATATGCCGTAAAGTCCTGGACAGAAAGAAATTATATGAGACTCAGTGCTACAAAAACAACATCTATGACAGTAAAAGTTAACTTGGTTTGTGCCTGAATTTTAATCACCGTTGATATTAGAGGGAGTTGTGTCAGCGAAATTTGTGGTGTTGTCATAAAAAAAAGACCTAAAATGGTCTGCACATGTTGAATATATCAATAAAAAGCACGCACCCATACGGTTGCGTTATTTGCGCCAACTTGAACGTGTAAAACTGCCCTCGTCAGATCTTGTTCATGTGGATCAGTTTAATTCGCTGTGCTGTTAATATGCTTGTCCTGTATGGCACCCCGGGGTAAACTAGTGAGAACTGCAATTTAACAGAAACTATTTATTCGAGGGCACTCAGAATTATGCTTATTAGAATTAAATTCTGATTTATTTTCTGTTGATGCCCTGGTAAAAGCACGCCTTGTCACTTTAGAAAACCGAGGCATAGAACTATGAAAACCTTTCATCGAGAAAATAAAAGAACGACAAGGACAAGCTAAGTTACCCCTTAACATCCAGAACATACAGAAAGTTAAGACACAACCAATCTAACTTCAATGTACCTTAATTCAAAACTGAACGTTTCCGAAACACTTTTATACCTTTTCCTCTATCTAACTTTCGGAGGTCAGTGTTTTATGTGGAACTCAATTTGGTGTTAACGTAAATCCTTCATTTTATGTAAATATTTAATTTTATGATTTTTATTCGAGCTTGTCTGTACAACTTCGACCTTTTGTTGCAATGTATCAAATAAACTTATTATTATCATCATACTTATTACTAAAGCAGCAAGAATAGTGGGGCAAATGTTATGCAAAATAAGTGAGCCACTGTTTTATTATTATATTTTGTTTTATTTTATTTTATTTGAAGTGGCCCATGTCGTTAAATTAGCGTAATCATAGCAATTATTCCATCAACTACCGACGGACAGATTTATCAAACAAACTCCTTTTGCGCTTTTTTCATTTTTGACAGAAGCAGGTAATCATAGAATAGTTGACAGTCGTTGTTGTGACGGGGGCGTCTCTTGTTGTTATCTGTCTCGTGCCTCTCCCTTTCTAACCCCAATGGAAGGAATTGCCCATTGATGGATTCGTGTTGTTTTGGTAGACCATCTATTTGTTGCTCTTGGTAATGCGAGGCGTTGTGGCCGCCTTCTGGTATTACTTAAATCAAATTTACTTTTTGTTTTTTTCCCGACGCCCTCCCTCCCTCTCTCTCTCTCTCTCTCTCTCTCTCTCTCAGTAAGCAATGAATATTACTGCTACTATCACTCGTTGACAATACAATATTTGTATTCCCTCTCTCTAAATTCATTTATTTTCACTTGCATACCCACTCTCCTTTTGGTACCGATATGGGTTTCCTTGGATGTTTTTGTCCTTTTAACTTTATATTTTGACATCTTCATTTATATCCAATCAAATATCAATTCAAAGCCAAGTTTAACATACGAGGCCCACGTGCATATTAGTCTAAGTAGCCTAACAATGGAACGGTAAATTATTGACGACCCTGTACTCAATAATGTGACGGCTAATTTCCACCTGAAGGGAGTGCCCACGAAACCCCGTTAGCGCAATAAATAGAAACAATGCAACAGAGAAAAATCAATCTCTGAATCAAAAGCAGAAGCAATTTAGTACGATTATTGGTCGTGTCTTCGACTTCGGTAACGCTTTCGCATGGGCCCAAGTGGGATTCTTTGGTTTTCCGAAGTGAATTTTAATGGGGGATTTTAGCTGGTCTCTATAACATTACTGAGAAGAATTTTCTTCATCATTGTCCACTACCAAATAGTCGATTCTCTGTTGGTATCTATGTTCTCGATGGGGAGAAGTTGACAAAAAATAATGAAATGAATAAAACCGGGCGGTATAAATAAATAAATGGTCACAATTTTCCGGACAACGAGTTAGAAGAAACCCATGCATTCAGGCCTCCCTACCTGATGTCACTAACTCTGTTCATAGAAAGATTCTGCTGTCCGCCTTCTTGAAGATTCAGCGTCCAACAAGGGTGTGGCAAGTTGAATAAGCTCAATACTCGTCGATTCTTTTCAGGAGAAAAAAATATGCGGGCGTACTTAGATTGCGTTATTTTCCATGCAGCTGTGCAATTTCTTTTGCCCGTGGTTACTATTTTAACCATTACTTTGCAAGATAATGTTTTTGTAAGCAATTTTAACTGTGTTTTTTCATCAACGCGTTTCATGCGGAGGTGACGTCCACACGGTTCATCTTAACCCTAGAAAGTTTTAAACTTTACCCACCTAGGATATATAGTAGGCCTTACCCCTATCAATGGTAAAACCTGCACGTTTGCGAGCCAGAATCATCAATATAATAACTTTCATAGCAGATTGAATGATGCGAATTTACAGACAGCTTCAAGAGTCATCAGATCCCTACCCCTATGTCAGTGCAATGAGCCGTGGTGTTTTTGCACTTTGGTATTTCACGTTGCTACCTGCTGAGCCTGAATGGTTCAAACTGACATTGACTCACTGTCTGTTTGACATCATCATCATCATCGAATTGATGTTTTCCTGTAAATTGTTTGCGGCATTCGTGATTCTGTTATCCGTGATTCCATATACAAAAATAGGCCTACACTTTCATTTCTTTTACGCTTGAAAGTTTAAAAAATGAGCAAATTCCTCTAGACCAGTGATTTTTTTATTTTCTTTTTTATTTTTAGACAAGATGAAAGAAAAAGTCTTGGAATGATTTCGAGTTCCACAGCAATAAGATCCGTTTTAGATGTCAACATTTGGCCTACAGGTGTCCGCTATCCTTAAATGTATTTTAGTTTGGTGTGGGCCTGTTACCTGACACCCAAAGTATGTTATTGTTTGTATAGGCCTACGACATACACGACTACTTGTTAGTATTTCTACTTTGTGTATTTATAATTTTTAGCGAAACATTTTTATCTCCGCGAGAATTTGGAATAATAAGCAAACATATGCAAACATTTTTGGTATGTACATGTATACCAACCAAAAATCTGTCACATTTTATTGTTAAATCTAATTGGACAAGGGAAGGAACAAAAATTCCGAAACACTGCCCTTGGATGTGATTTGTAAAGGGACCTACAAAAGTTCTCTCTAATTCACGTTTAATTCTCTTTACATCTTTTTAAGTGTACTCGAGACGCAATTCCTTCTGGTACAGATAAATACTTCCGTGGAATACCTATTTAAAATTCGCTTTCAGTGGTTATAGAAACGGGCTTTAAACCGATCGAAGCGTAGGCATGAACGCTTTTTGACGCCATTTTATTGTGGGAAGGTACTACGCATGGGGGCACGTTCACTATGCACAGCTTTGATCCTCCCTGACTCGATCCGAATGACGTAAGGCTTTACTTTTTTTTTTTTTTTTTTTTGCAATAAAACTGCTAGGCGTATGGTATTTTGTTCAAAATAGTTACTTTAAACTGATAGAACGTGGGTTGTCAAGTCACTCGTTACTGGGAATTTTCGAACTAAGAACAGCGTCATTAAGATCGCAACAATAGCGATTTTATTATTCAATCGTGAACTTGCCCGCGGCAAAAAATGGAGGCTTTCTCCAGCTAATTGATTCCATTAAAAGAGACGTGATTAGTTATAAGTGACTGAACAAATTGTCATTTTCTGGCGCAGATATATGTCAATATAAACAGAAGTCGACAAAGTCCCTTTGATATGCATATTTGAACAATTAAGAGATTAAAACACCGTCTGAAATCGGAAGTGATAAATGGAGAACCACATCCCACTTTGTCACATACACGCCGTAATTCCATCGCGGTAATTGACCCACCCCTTATCTATGTACGTCGTCGATCTTTCCAGTCATTCTCTGATCTCGTTCGCCCTCTGACTAAAGCTATAAGAAGACCCAGGTGAAAAGGAGAGCTCATAGCCAAAAAGGATATTAACTTAGTTTGGAGGCTGAAGGAGAAAGTCCGTTGAGCTGTAGCATTATCTTGTCTTGTGTGGAGATTTTTTGAATATTTCCGTTACTACAAAAGGACAATATGGAGCCGTTGAAGAGAGACTTGATTTCACTCAGAGTGGTATTCGTGTTGGGAGTACTTCTAGCAGTTACAGGTGAGATAATTTTTTAAAAATTCGTAGACTTTTTAAAAATAAATATTATTTTCTAGTGATTTTACATTAGGATGATCATTATTTTGCCCTAATGCTAGATGACGATTTACTACGCTATCCTCTTCCTTTTTCATACAAAACCAATTGACTTTAAATCTGATTTAATATGAAAAAAAAGCATGATTTTCGGTTCTGATTTTTCATTATGAGTGAGATTTTGTTAAACAATTCAATATGCACGATTAAGTTATTTTTTCCTTGTTTATTTGTTTCTTTTAAATCATTATTAATGATAATATTATTATAACGGGGTTTTCTTACTTCGCTTAATAAAATAAATCAACAAGTCATTTGTTCTCTCTGAGTCTCATGCATTGATCGTTTATACATGCATTTATTAAATACAGACTTGACATTTAATATGGAATATTTTTTTCGAAATAATTTTTTATCAGTTTTTCCCCATTTTGCTGACTGATAAATGAAAATAAGGATTAAAATCGTGTTTTAATAACTTTAAATTATCTCTTTGATGTCATTGTGACACCAGTTCATTAATGGAATTCGCCAGAGAAGCAAACAAAAACACATTGCCTATTCTATGTCATACGACTTCCATTAAAAGAGATATTTTGGATCTCCATATTTTTCAAATTATCGTCTGTAAAAGGGTAATACGCTCCACAAAAGACCCTCATGTCATTTGCTAGTCACAGTAATGGTCGCTGTTACGCCTGGCCACTTCGTTGCTGTTGCCAGCGCTCTTAAGCGTCAAGGCATTCCTTGGGGATAGGTTTTTAGAGTTCAATCTGGAATAGCATTCCAGGCATCGGTCTAAAATTGTCCAATCTGGTCCAGTTTTGTTGTAGGACATGTAGGCAGTTGATTGGCGAGTAATGGTCTACCGAAATATTGTCTATGTGCTTCAAATGTGGCGATTTTGATGACCAGGGTAGCTGCTCATTCCCTTGGTTCCGTAAGTTATCTGCTATTAAAAGAGCTCTATGTGAATCTGCAACCTCATCGTGCACCCTAGAATTGTTCCTAAGGTGCCCCCTATCAAATGATAGTCAAGTGGTTCCGACATTATTCCTTAATTAGATCTGGTTCAGGTTTTCGTCTATGACTACCATTGGTGTTTTGGTACCAATGTGGTATCTACTCCAAATACTGATGCTGTCAATTGCCCTTGTCACTTTAGACCCGGCATATGCTTCGTCGTAGGCCTCTTCTGGATATCTGTAAACTCTGTTTTGACTAATTGGGCGGTTCAGTTGAAATCTGACCTCAATAAAGAAAGCCACGCAGTTTCAGTGTTCTACCCAGAAACGGTCATGGCCCCCAATTCATTAGAGAAACAGACGACGATGCTTTGCTGTATACAGTGGGTGCCTCGGAGGTCGTTTGGTGTTCTTACCTGCTAAAACCAGTTTGGTGTTCGCTAAGGGCTTTGAAAAACGCATTTTATTGGCAATTTACCCCTCGTTCTGAACGGACTAAGTGTTTGTTGTTTAGTTGCAGCAGCGTATCCCGAAAGACAGTGGGTCCTGTACCATGTAGGTAAGATTTTGATAAATTGGGGGTGACCTCTGTGTAGGTACATCAGTCTGGGCATTACTCTATTAAACTTTGGGGACCGTTCCATTTGGCGCTATGATCTGTCTGGTTATGTCTGTCTTTTTCGCGCCATTCTGCCTTAGATTAACAAATTTGTAATGCAATACTTGACTCATCTTACGCACTGCAAAACTGACCGCTTGCATGCAAAATTTCAAATTCTTCTATGCAATGGTTGCCGAAATATGGATACTTTTTTGACAGAACCAAGCTTTGCCTAAGCCAAGCTTTGATCAGCCCAAAGGAACACTACCCAATTAAATCACTGCAAATTACATAATGTAGCAGCACAACAGACATGAAAGTCAGTTAATTGGTAGTGACACACCTGACTTCACACTTTTACATTCACAAATCTGATATGAGATCGGAGTTTTTTGAAAAAAGAACATATTTTTACCTAGGTATACCTTCGAAACTGAAATATTCCATATTAAATGTCAAGTCTGTATATTCAATATATATTTAATAAATGCACATATGAATGATCAATACATCCACACAACAGAAAGTATGGCCAGAAGATAATACATTTCAAACAATTCGTCAGAAACATCTTTTCCTTGTATCTGAGATATAGCTTTTTGATTATCTGTTAAAATTCGAACTCATCTGTCTGTGACCTTCTTAAAAGTTTACAAAAATCAAATTTAGAACTAATTTACTATACATTATTGTTAGATTCCATCTATTTGTTATCCATCATTTTTTTTAGTTTATTCAATCATACCATATATATATATATATATATATATATATATATATATATATATATATATATATATATATATATTCTTAAACACGAAACCCGCTATTTGTCTTGCAATATGAAGAGCGGTCGTACGTGTTTAGCGAACATTTCGAATTATATTGGCATATTTTAGAGTATTAGACGGCCTATGCGTCTGAAAAGTACACGAAACCTTTTTAAATGTATATTCGCATCTGCTACCCCCCCCCCCCCAAAAAAAAAAAAATTGATAGAGAGAGCTTTAATGAAAGTTTTAAGTAGACATGGCCATCAAAATTTTACCTCGCTCAGCCGTCGCCCTAATTCAAATGCCCTCTTATAATAAAATATAGAATATACAGTTGAACGACACTGCCAATGTGAGCCCCAGTAGAGATTTCTTGGCTGTGGAAATCGTACAATGTCTCAATAACATTTAAGTCATCCCGGTAATGGGGAAAATTAGATTTATTATAGATTAGACGTACTCCGGAGACACTTAATTATACAGTTGACTCCCAGTGAGTTTTTTTATTAGAATAGAACTGTGCTTGGTGCTCTCTTTTGACTGCCATACAAGATATACAGTCTTAACCTCTTTCCTACGCTTGTTTTATTCATTTATTTATTTATTATTTATTTTTTTTTTAAATTTCAAAACGGTGAATCGGAAAACAACATTAGGTAATAAGATTTAAGGAATCTCAAAAAAGCATTCGCTGTGCATACGATATGCATATGAAAGCGGATATTTCTATAACATCATCAAAATGATGCTAATAATAATTTACAGGTATGTCTCGGAAAATGCAGCAAAGATGTATCAACGTATATGAAAAATTCCTTTTTGAATATTCTTTTCTCGATTTTGCATATACCCTTTTTGATATTATTGCATTTGGATATTTTTGGTTTTTAATTTTAGAATATGACATAAGAATTTGAATATGAAAAAGTAATTTGCAAAAAAAAAAAAAACACACACACACACACACACACACGCACACACGCACTAAGACAGAAATATAAAGGAAAGAAAAAGTTAGGCCACTTGTAACAACAGTGCCCGATATAATATGTTTGCAGGGAAATATACCAACGAAAATTTATAATTCAGCTCACATCAAATTATTCCATCCCCTTCTCCTGTATTCTAATAGGGCCTGAAGAAATGAACACTACCATATTAATCTTAAAAATCACAAAAACAGGTAAAGTGTTCAAAAAATTATATCCAATAAGCCTTCATATCAAATTTATATTAAAAAAGAAGTCAGAGTTTTGGGAGGTCTTAGCTTTTATTAGATTGCCATCAGGCAAGGTTGGCATGAGTCCTCTGACAGATAGGATGGCTGGTTCAAATCTCCTGAAGCGTTTGCGTGGGTGTTTCGATATTGGTTAAGTTTTAGCATTGCAGAATTCGTACCATATTTCAGTAGAACTCTGGGGTCGCTATGGTGCACATTTGACCACGTATCTCCTTCTAAATGAACCTAACGCAGCCGACTCAGCATTTAATAATCGGAATCCCCAATGAGTCTTTATGGCGGGGAGTAAATCGACAAATCTGGTTCGTTAGCACAGATTTCCCTCGAGAGACACTCCATAGGCCTGCCATGCCATCTGCTGCCGAGTCACTGACGTGGATAATTTGAAATTAAACTACCCATACAGTGTCAATCGTTTAGAACTCGAGCATGCTCTTCCGGCAGGCGTCTGTAAGTTTAACTTGCACTTTGCCAAAGAGGAAGATATTAACACATCAGCGCCTTTAGGACAACATTCGAGAAACTGGGCTAATGCGAGTATAATAAACATATCCCCCTGAGATAAAAGGGGTGAAATGAATGGAAACGATAGAAGGGGAGTGACAACACTGAGCTAAAAGAAAGTGAAAATTTTCTGATCGTGTGTAAATTGCTGTGGGGTGGGAGTTTAAGAAAGGGAAGTTTTATTTATTTATTTATCTTTTAAGTTTCTTTAACTTGGCCTTATGACATGTGCATCATCTGATTGTTTCTATTACAGCAAGCAGTAAAAAAAAACGCTTTTTTTCGGTAAAAGTCACGTTATTCTCTGAACAACATGAACTACATAAAACTATGTAATTAATGTCTTTTTTTATTTGCAGCGTGGGCCTCCAGTTTACCATTGTCTGAATACAGCGAGGGGCAAGGTCCAGTGGACAACAGCGACATCTATGTATCGTTACCAGGGAATTACCGCGACAATGACGTGCCACGTGTGCGGGACATTCTGCCGTCTTTTGTTTTGGCGCGTTTGAACCAGAGGAGACCTAGTAATGCTGGTGGCTTTGCCGAGTACCTGAGGAAAAGAAAATGTCAGCCTGAATTCTTCTCTGGGACGAGCAGATGTTAAGTTAGTAAATATTGTTTTTTTAAAATGACTTTTCGAAGATGTCGCAGCTTTTGCAACGGCGATACCACATGGCCAATTTTGCCTAGATCTGTTTCTTGAAACATGCCTTATAAATATACAATGATGCCACCTACATTCAGAACTGCACGACTGGTCCAGAAAGGACACTACGTGGTGTTGCCATTTTGCTATGTTCTTGCAAACAGCATATAGAGCATCCCAGACGTACAAATGTGAATTTGCCATTACTGTATTTTATTTTCTGTATTTGTATTCTGTGTTTGTATTTTTGATTATTTGTTTCGGACGCAAAAACATACGAAGATGTACATAACATTAAAAGGCGAGATATTTCAGTACTGCGGGCTTGACTAACTGTACCCAGGAGACAAGAAAATCTGACATCTTAGCCAACCAAATGGAAACTGCTTCCCAGACAAGAATAAAAAAGAAAAAAAAAAGGATGAAATAATTTTAAAAATTACTTACAGTTGTCTTTGAAAGTAAAATATTAGATTTATAGCATTGTGCTATCTTAAGTCACATTAAATGCACGCACGCTGACAATGATTTTTACTGCATGATTTAGAGTCACTACAGGACTGTCAGTGTGGATAATTATTGTAATTTGGTATCCAAACACACGATAGCCCTTTTAACCGGCTTTTTGAGCTATGCTGCATCTTAAGGTCTTTTTAAACAAATATTATCTGTGTTGGATTCTATATCCTTGGGTACCTAGAGTTTACTCCGAATTGATCTAGTTGTGCGGATTTTAAACCTTCTGTGATTTTCATTCATAAAATTTTGTACATACGAACCGATACTATTTTAATCATCGATTTTTGCCCTGCTAGATGCGGAAAAAATCCGTTGCACACCACCTACATTCTCAACAAAATACATTGAAACGAGCCCCTGAGAAACAATTACTGGTAAATAAAAAAAAATCAATGTTTCTCATAAGACAGATGGAAGACCAAGAATGGACTGGCTGTTGTGTTTCTGGTTAGTTTCTTCTCCGCTGCAACTGGCTTGAACAACTAACACAATGGCTACTTGGTCCTTCTCTAATGCAATATTAATTCTGGTGGCTGTTGAGCAATCGAATGTAACTGTGTATTCTTTGTCAAGGCATTGAGCATTGTTGTTCTCTGGCGGTTCCAGTCATCCAGGAAGTCGTTTCTCTGCCGCTTATGCCACTTGATAACTCATAAGCAATCACGTAAAGATTCCAAATTCTGTTAATGCATTGGAACATGTTAGTTACGAGAAAAAGCCCAGGTGACTGGGAAAAGGCATTGGGTTTAATATGTCCCCGTGCTCTTATTCCTTTTCGGGATGAGAGTGGATAAGGCACGGTTGGTGTGGATCTGTAGAAAACTTCAGTTACCAAATTCTTAAAGGAGCTCATTATCTATCCTTCGCTTGCTCTCTCTCTCTCTCTCTCTCTCTCTCTCTCTCTCTCTCTCTCTCTCTCTCACACACACACACACACACACACACACACACACACACAAACACACACGGGCAGAAATCAATATAATATAAAAATGATGTTGGTGCCTAATATCAAGGATTTTTCACATTATGCAGAATCTCTATTGAAACATTGCTTTTTTTAAATACAGTTTGTTTTATTCACAGTTGTACTTGTGCATTATCATGCATATTTTCTATCACATTTGAATGACTGCGCCCATGCACGTGAGCGAAATCGTGCTCGTGCGCACGTGGGCATAAGTTCTCTGCCAGTATCTTGGAAAAGATTCTATGCGACACGCAGCCAACCATGACACGAGGGGCCTGTTTCACAAAATTACTTAAGCCCGAAAACTGGTTTAAACTTTAAGACCAAACTTTTAGTCAACTTTTATACCCAAGATATATCCGTAGTGGGACAATGAAACAGAATATGATGGCTGCTTCATAACAGTTAAGAAAGTCACAGTCGTTGGTTCAGATCAGTACTACTTTTATCAACTGGTCCATTATGCATTAAGATACAGAAATACACCAAAAATTTGGTTTAAAGGCTTACACCAATTCTATGACTAAAACTAGCTACCCCTGGCGTAAAACACATTTCCACAACTTACCGTGGCATTTGTGAGAGCGAACGACCCACCCAATCAACCTGATAGCCCATTCATCATTTATGGGCATGGCTCTCTATTTTCTACGTGTCAAATTGCAATTAGGTCCAATTACTGCGGTAACCAAGGCGCGTGATATTGTTGTTAACTCGATGTGGACCCTTCACGGTCGGTTTAATTCTATTATGATCTTTCACATTAAAAAATGTCGTGAAGAAAGGTCACAAAGGTCATTTTATGTCTCTACTTTCTATTAGATAATTTAAACGGGGTAGGAAAAACTTAGGTTCCATCTAAAACTAATCATCAAAAATTCTTCATGTACTGTCTACTTAGATACCCACGTTTTCGAGAGTATTCTTATTGAATATGTGTATATTTTTGGTCAAGATTTGTGTTCTTTACCATTCTGATTTGTTTCATTATGTGTGGCACTCTCAGCTAAATACACGTATTATAATTGATTTATGAGAAAGTTCCGTTCTTTATATTATTGGATTTTGAAACACCACTCTGAAAGCAAGCGATTATGGAGTATTTAGAAAAGCTGCTTTAATGTTTCAGGCACCATGTGCGAACTTGTACATTTTTTCGGAATAAATATATACCGAATCAGCAATATTTCTACGTATTTCAACTCACCTCTTTATCTTTGAGGTGACGCAGCAACAGTTAAATAAAATGAGTTCTGAGGGTTATTTAACCAGTCCTTATTCAAGAAATGGCCATTTGTGAAAAAGAAAGCCCAAATTAACGATTCGAGACGGGGAGGGGGGGATCAAATTCACAGTGCGAGCGATTATTAAGCATAAAGCAACATTAAGAGTTCTCTGTGGTCAAAATGTAAATCTTTCCAACTTACCAAACCGATGCTCAATGTATTTTTTTCATGCGAATCAAACAGGTCCGATAAAAAATCAATTTCCTAAAAAAATGTTAACCATTAATCAGTCCCTAAATACCTGTTTGGCCTAAAAGCAAAATGTTTCATGTGTCATCAAGTTCAAAACAAGACATTTTTTACAACATTCCATACAATAGAAATAGGATTGCATGGTCATAATATCGAGAGGCACTGTCACATAAACGAAATAGCGGTTGTCAATAAATAAAAGATCTCCTATCAATCCGACGCGCGGAACAACACAACCACAACCCTGATCACATTAAACTGTCCTAAACACGCAGAAAAATACCAATTTAGGACAAAAGATCTAGTTGGGATACGAATCCTCGCGGTAAAAGACCCCAGGGGAACAAAACGCTCTCGATTCGAATTCCATTAACTAAATTGCCTGCCTGCCCGCACCCGAGAAAAGTGATGACAGAATTGCGGCGAAACAATTATTATCGTTAAAATATTGATGAAACACTATTTGCGATGGTTCCGTGCTATAGATCAGGGCTGTCAATTAAGTATTAGGCGTTAAGAGATAAAAAGATGATTACTAAGTAATGGGGATGAGCAGGGAAATACGGAGTGGCAAAAGTTTGTAATCGCTTGTTGATACGTATGTGGTTTTCATATCTATTTATCCCATTTGTCTATCTATCTGTTCTCTGTCGGTCTATCTGCTTGCCTAACTGTCTCTCCACAACAACAACCTAAATATTGGGTGCACCATGGACACAATTATCTATAATTTAGTTGTACAGAAATTCGTAATGAACCGAATTAGGTATCTGTCCATCCTTTTTCCACTGAATCCCACCGCCGAGGATGTTCATCTACAGATAATGGGGTGGCTTCCTTTGCCAATTGTTCTCTCAAGAAAGGAGATCGTCCTGCCAATCTACTGATACACATAAGCTTTCTTTCTCGTCGTATTTAAGAAATATGGAATTGTCCGACTGAGGCTTCAGTCCGCTTCATATCCTTCTCCGCGGTTTGATAAGAAAGAAAGCTATTTCCCAAAGCTAAGCATGATCTTTAGCCTCTGTGCATGTGTTCACTAAGGTCACCCCAGTGTTTAACATTCCCAAGTACAGATTCATTAATTCATGGTTTCTTTGCTGTACCTGGTAAGTTATTATAAATCATATATCATAAATAAAAATGCGATGGTACATGATAAATTTATTATCTTAAATATAACAAAATGGATAGACAGTGAGCTACATGAAATCTCCATTCCTCGGTTATTGTCCAAAGGTCAGTATCAAAGAGAACCCAGTTTGAAATGTCGTCTACAACATCTGAAGCTGGTTTGCATAAGCTTGCATTGAAGACCTTGAAAAAATGCTGTCACGAAGTGATTAGAAGGCTTTAATTTCGCAGGAAAAATAAATAGGCGAATCCGAAATTTATGTCTACAATTAGAAATGCAATATTAAGTATTCATCGATTTCTACACACATCAAAAAGAACAAATGTGTTGTGATTTAAAGGGATCATTACGAAATAAAGCCAGACATTAATTTAAATGTCAATTTAAGTGTAAAAACATTCAAAATGAAGGCATACTCGCGATGTTGCAATTACCAAAACGATAGCTAGCTGTAACGGAGAGGAGTAATGAATCAACGGTCTCTTTCATAATCTGTTGCACATAGATCTCTTCACTACTTTCAAATATTTATGTAAAACGGCTTAGTCATTCAATCATAA
Organism: Lingula anatina; assembly: GCF_051362555.1. Lineage (NCBI taxonomy): Eukaryota > Metazoa > Brachiopoda > Lingulata > Lingulida > Lingulidae > Lingula > Lingula anatina. The sequence continues at coordinate 2,923,058 of NC_141771.1, read as the reverse complement.
ACACAATGACAACTTGACCATTAATGTGATCAGCGGGTGACGATGAAGAATGGAGGGTGGACAGAATGGGGCGAGGGGATTGAAAGCCTTGACGATTTTTTGTTTAAATCGGCCGTTTTATAGCCTGCCCTTTTTACTGATCATCAATCCCCCTTTTTTGCCATAATTCACTTTAAATGTAGTGTAATTTTTGGGAACACCAGGTTATATATAACAAGACGTAAAAGGCATGCGTTATAACGATAGTTTCAGTCCTTGTTTTATTCTTTGGCTTTATCATACATGTATTTTTAGAAGCAGACAACAACACTTGGTAACTACTGCTCCTCAAACATCTTTACCCTTGGTCCATCACGGTCTTTAGAAGGTCCAAATTGAAATGGCGTGTAAAATCGGTACATGTTGTTCCAGCATTGTCAGTTAACCAAACAGTCTATCAAGCATTTAGAACCCGTTCCTAATATATTATGCGTTACGAAATACAGCATGCCTCTATTAGTCTATATGAACACAGTCCAGGACGAGCCGTTTGATGTTTTACAATAATAGCAGCTTCACTTTACCGATACTGTTTGTAAAAAGCCCGACATGGTTTTTGAACAAAATTGTGCTTAATTTGCTTAATTGACCCAGGGGTAAGTTTTCGCGTGTAAGAATTTGAATTGTGATTCAATTTACCAATTAATTTTTTACACGATGGGCCTTTTCACAAATTTACCCATTAGACAGAGTTCATGAATTAAAACGGCGTGTATTCAGTGAATTGTACGGAAAACGTGTAATGGAACCGTCCCATAGGGTGATTAGTTTAGGGCTATAAGGCCCTGAACAGGGATGATTTACCTAAAACTGTTCTAAACTGATAACAGGAAGTCGACGGCTTGAACACCCCATTTTAAACATTTCAACCTTTAGTTGTTGTTTGACTCCGATGTTGAATGAAGAAAATAAACAAGTTTGTTGCAGCCAATACATCTGAAATAGCTAGTGACAGCATACATTATAGGCCACAAAGTGCACATAGTTCTTCATTAACAATATGAAGTTAAACCATAAAACTAAAATCTTCTATAGTCGTGGGAATAAGTATTTGTTAATTTTGGCTAAAGTTTAATTCGGCACGGTTTCTCATCCTCATATCTAAGTTCACAAGCTGGTGCGGGGATGGGCGGTTTCTCATGGCATCTCAAAATCAAAACGAATTTGTCAACCTCAAAAAGGTGTACAAAACTACTCTTGTGGGTTGTTTGCCAGATTCTTCTCCACAGTCTACACACATTCCAAGGGTAATTTTAAGTCGGCTCCAGTTATCAACTGGTAAGAATCATGATTGATTCATATCACTGTAATGTTTAGAACCCAATAGCCTTGTTGTTTAGTAGTAAGGGAATGCAGTAGTATCACATGCATGGTCATTTTTGCCTGGTCATTGTCAGGAACAATTAAATTAGAACAGATAAAAGGATGTATTAGACAAACTAATAATGCCCGTATGTATAATGGAAGAATTCAACCTTTAACAAACAAACAAACAAACAAACAAACAAACAAACAAACAAAAAAAACATTGCAATTCATGAAAAAGATCGAAAAAATTCAAAGCGAAGATTTGGCACTGTTTATCATGTGGTGTAGGTAACTCGTCATAAGGCCAAGTTTTTTTCCAAAAATGGGTGAGAAATTTTAAACAAATTTCTTGAAACTACAGTTCGTGCTATTTTTAGAAGAGGGGATCTGCGTTCGAAAAGTTAGTGTTATGACGTAGACTCCATATTTAGAAGTCATAAAATATTTCATACATCATGAAATGCTGAAAGAGCAAAACGATGTAGTTCCCGTAGGTGACTAACTGTGCAAACGCCTCCCCCGTAGTTGCTTTTATTAGTAATCATAAACCTACTTAAATCACCAAAATAACTATAATGCTAGCCCTCTTGTGGCCGGCAAAGTCTGTTAGATGTGATGCCCGCTGCGGCACTAAGTATAATCATGCTCAATGTTCTCGAAATCTGCCATTTTATTTGATTGCCACCAGAACTCACTACAGACTCGATGCGTCTTCTCTCCTCGTACAGAACAGCACTCTGTTGTCGTGCCGTTCACGGTAAATTTGCTCTCCATTTACCGTTAAGTAACGCTTTTAGTCCGTGCCAAGAGAGACGCTGGTAACGCGTTTAACTTGAGGAGCAGTCTCAATGGGATTCAATTAATCTCTGTAGCGCGTCCCAAGTTGCGTTTCGATACCGCGATAACAGATGTTTTGTAGCAGTTTTATTCACACCCTAAATCATGATATATGTTAATATGATAAGATGTGCTATCCTTCACGACCTGTCACGTGGGGATTGAACACGAGTAAGTAATTGCCCCGCCCCCTGCATGGCCACTCATTGGCAGGACACCACGTGGTATAAGTTTGGTTTCCACGTGGTATTGGTGAGTTCGACTTCGGAGCGCCTCCAACAGGTACATTGAGGACGCTTTTAAGCAAACAACCATTGTATCCTAATGTACATGTCTTGGTGGAAACACTCGTCCTGACGTCATACTCATTTCTAAAACGTGTCGATCCAGGACCGACTTGGGGTCAAACCTACTTTGCCAGTGTAGACACCTAGAGTGACACGCGTGGTCGATGAGCTGATGCATTGCCCAACGCGAGCTGGTAGTTGCTCAAACACAATAACTAACTTTGTAACTCTAACCATTGTCAAGGTATTCCGGAGACGAGTGTCATCCGGGGGATTATTTTTTTTTTCTGGGGACTGATTCTGTGGCGTGTCACATTATCGTTAATTAGAGCTGAGGCGACTAACGAGACACATTAATTGGTATAAAGGAGATACCCCGAGTTGTAACCGACACACACGTAATAAGAGAGAGTGAAAAGAGAGACAGAGAGAGAGATAAAGAGGGCGAAACAACCCGTAGCGTGCATTTGGTTTCGTAGGTTTTTTCGTAGACCGTGTGAGGAGGTAACGTTTAGAAGGTCACAGTGATATAAAGAAGAACATTTTAAAGGTTTTTAATATGCAGACTTTTAACGCGACATCGTGGAGCATCGGGGTGTGCCTCCTTGCTGTTCTGTACCTCATATATTGTACAGGTAAGTCCTCTGATTTCCGTATAGTTATGTTATTTATTGTTATATATTGGAGACCAAAAAGGATTTTTCTTAACCAGAAGTGTAAAATCTGTGTACAACCCTTGTTGCATTTTGATTCAATTTGGATTTTATATTCCTGATATTTGATAACTTTTGCATAAGTCAGAATACGAAATTGTCATTTTTCCTTTAGTTACTTGTTCTAATATGTTGTGCGATCATTAGCAGACTGTTAGACCAAATTAGATATATAAGCTGACGCTGCAGTCTTCCAGGTTAACGACGAATTTAACAGGAACGAGTCACTACGATGAACAATGTCATTACGCAAGTAAGCATTGTTAATTTTCTTCGCTCGAAAGCAGAAATCAGAAATACTAATGCTTCCTCTTAAAAAGAATGCATCGACTTTCAAAGACGAATCATTTTCAATACAGATCTGCTACATAATCTTACAACATATTTCACGGAATAAAACTAATTTCATTGGTCAACACCAAACACGTTTTATTTGAAATGACGTGCTGATCCTGCTTTGAAAAGAAAAACATCCTTGGGTCGAAGTTAGATAGCGGGAAAAGGACAGAAAATTAAAGATCTAGAATCAGATGTGATTATATAAACTATATGGCATTTTAGGGAAAACAACCAAACGTAAACAGACCTGTGAATAATATCAGAGGTCCGTTTCACAAATGCACTTTAATCTGCAAATTAGTGCAAAAGTTTAGACTCCATTTTTAGTCCACTTTGATTCAAGATAAATCAGTAGTGTCCCAACTGAGGAATCACGGCGCCCGTTTTATTACAAGAAAGACAAGGGTAATGTTTGTTAACGTCACCCTCTTTATTCAAGTGGGTTTTCCTAAACTGAAATGTCTCAATTTGAATTTAAATGAAGAGCAATTTAAAACCAACTATTCTTTTGTGACATTAACCACAGGAAACAACGACGCCGAAAACAGCTCACAAAAAGGACACCGTCATCGTTGAAACATTTTCGAGCATGTTCTGTGTTTTATCAGCACTTTCGTTGACATGCACGCCACACAGTGAACCCAAGCCTAATCTATTACGTTACAAAACATTTCAAGTAATAAATCCAATATGAATGCATCAAGATAGTCGTGGGTGGACCTTAAAGATGACCACTTATGAGTTATGTACTTGTCAATAACGTCCACCTTATCCCACATGCAAGAGCAAATTTTATCCCGGCTGCTCATCAATAAAATTCCGCTCTTGTTGTAACGAGTACTTATTGACCACGAGGGTATTTGGGTTTGGTTGGGTGCATCTCACTATACCTGATTGTTTCCCACGCACAGGCTGGGTGGAGCACTTTCTTTAATTGGCACGAGGATAGTAAGTCTCCGTAACACAGCATGCACTTCCTATTAGCGCGTGTGCATAGTATTAATGCATAGTACATCATATTTGCGCATACCCTCTGAGTAATTGCCTTTTCAACGCTTATATGATGTTATTAATTGTTCAGATGTTCGATTTTTCCATTTTGATTTTATAGTGTTTAGTAAATAAGGTTTCTTCATTTAAGAACCAAACTCGCCAAGCAGTTGCACGTTAAGAAGTAGACGCGAAGTCGTCTCTATCAAATCCTTGCAGACGGCGATCTTTGATCCCACAGTTCGTAATTTGTTATCCGACTATCCCAGAAGAAAAGTTCTTCAAAGCTTTCTAAATCAAGTCGGCTTTGCGATTTCGCCAGCATTCGTGGACCATAACAATTCATGGTATTCCTGGTGGATTTCCTGCACTTACTAACCGGCTTGATAATTATAATGAATACGTTTGCTCTTGACATCAACGCTTCAAGTCATGAAGCTAACGAGCAGGAATTATGGAATGACCATATCATAACTTCAAGGTCAAGGAAGATAAAATCAGCTCTCTGTGTATAAGGCATTGAATTGAAGTTGCCTCTTGCAGGTCTTGAAAGTACCAAAATACATTCATTTTTTAAAAGGACATACATGTCACAAGTGTTGTACATGGGGTGTGTAGTAAGGCCTATGTCATCTTCGGTCCTTCTCATTGCTAAGCATATTAAATGTGGTATGCTGGTGGTCTCTTCAAAGCTTTTTGCAGAAATAAAATATTATCGCTTTAACAAATTTCTTTTTAGAAACATATAATTTTAAAAACGTACTGTGAAATAAAATGGAAGATTTTTCTCAGAAAACGTGTTTAATAAAGCTGCTGGTGGTGAAATCAATCCTAATGTGAAATACTTTAATTTACTTTGTAAATCCCTTTCAAATGTGGGTTTTCTGCAAAGATTTTGAAAAGTTTGAGTTTCACTTATGCAGTTATAGCAGACGGCAAATCATTCATACGAATGGTGATGTTGACTATTGTTATACAGACATTCTTCAGTTTTTTGGCGTTTTATAAAAACTTAAAAACCACATGGCGACTGGTTTTGAAAATACCAACCAAACACCACTGATAGAAATGCCACTTTCATCATTTTGTTGTATATTTCTGCGCCACCTCTGATAGAAAAAGAAAGGAGGAACATACGAAAATTAATCAATTAAATATAAATAATAGAATTACAATATAAATTATAAAAAATAAATAATAAATAGGTGTTTTGCGCATGCCCTACCTTGGCATCTGCCCAAATATCTCTGCGCACGTGATTCTTTTGTAAAATTGAAATGCATCTTGGCATACATTGAGTATAACACGACAATAAATGTGGTCAATGAAGACCAAAAGATCGACGATGTGGCTTATTTGTTTTAAACTCTCTGAAGTCCCTTGGTATACTTAGCAAATTTAATCGAGTCGTGGAAGTACTCTATTATTATCCCCTTAAGAGTAACACTATTCAATTCTAGCTTATAGGTCCGATTTTATTACATGGCTCAGTGGACTTGACTTTACAGATGCACTTGAAGTCAAGTTTTTGCTGTACATAAACCAACCAAATTCCACCAAACCATGCCCGAAAAATGATTTTAGAACGAATAATATTTGAAAATAATATTTCTGCTTACATTCTGTGCTGTTTATAGTCGGGTCAGATAAGTAGGTCAGATAAGTAGGTCAGATAAGTACATGTCGGCAATAAACCACCAAAAATTTGGAGATGGTGCAGTTTAAACCTTTTTCATGGCAGAGCTAGAGATTAATTCAGTTTATCCCTTGGCAGGTAGACTTTATTAGAGTGGTATAGGAAATTAGTAAAAGTGGTCTATATGCGTGACCGGGCAACCACGCTCGCTTTATATGTATCTTTAACTTTAAAGTCTTATAAAAGACCATTGGTTCATTGGTCATTTGTATTGAAACATTATTTGTGCATGAACAGTTTTCTTTGGAAGATTTCCAGGGAGAATTTACAAGAAATTACACCAAAAAAAAAAAAAAAAAAAAAAAAAAATGATAATTGGATATCCTAGCAAAATAATTATAAATGTAAATGTGGAAATTGAAGACGGCACAAGTTTCCATGTGCTAATTTGTATTTAACTTGTATTGATCCAATAACTCAATTTGCATTGTTACCAAGAAAACAAGAATACCATTTTAAGGTCAAACAGACATCAGAAGCTTCCAGAAAGTAAAATGACCTAACATTAAGTTCTGAACTTTCATCCAAACTATGTCAAGCAAACCCTACATTTGCAAATAAAACTACAAATAAAACGTCGAAATTGTTTGTTAGATTAATTTAATTTGCATTTTCATAAAAAGATGTATCCATACCATATATTTTTTCGTAAATGTTTTACCATAAAAAAAAGACTCGGGCAACAGTTGTCAAGAAAAGATTATTGGACCTGTCGTTAAAGAATGCACTTTACTAAAACAGCATTTTCAAGGTACTTTACCTTATCTTTCTATCTTTTTTTTTAATGGAACCCATCAGATATATATCTGTTTGGGACATTGGGAGGGTTCTATCATACTCGTGTTCTTAAGAGTAACCTTTCTCTTTGGATAATTTCTTTGCATTCCTTTGGGCGTTTGAACAACGTTAAAGGTACAGGGAACTGAATACCTCTACAATATCCACTCAATCCAACCTTCAGCATCATTACACTAGTTCCATTACTAACCCCATCCGTTACAAATAATTCACATTGATTCCTTTCAGGGCTATCAGAAGCCAGCTACATATACACGGGGGAGGAAGGACAGGCACTGAACCCTCTGATGGAGCCGATCAATGACGACCTGAACGAGCCCCAGGTTCTCCCTATTAACCCCGTGTTACCGCGTTCCCTTCTGGCCCGTATCTGGCCCCAGTTCAGCCGCGAGGTCCGGAATGGCGTGTATAAGAAGAAGCAGTGCAAGCCGGGTCTGCTGACTATGTTTGGTTGCAGTAGAGGATGTAAGTGTTAATTGCAATCTGAAAAATATTTTTTTTAGATAATTGTGGGTTACAAAAGGGACCCCTCCACCTATGTTTGCTAATTATCTCTCTTTCTTTCTCTTTTCAAGAAATGAAATGATTTTTGAATTAATGGTGTAATTTGGGGCGTTTTTTTTTTCGTACTCGGTAACTAAAAAATCCTTCTGTCGACTTCCCTTTTTACCATTTTATCCTCTTTTATAAAATAGGTTATGGAAGGGGCACCCTATTTCTTCTAATTTTTCAAAATATATTTTGTCGGGTATCGTGTGATGTCATAGATATTCGCTATTTCGTGGTTATTTATACTTTTGTCTTTTTATTAAAGTTTTTATCAATCGCACGACTTCTCAAGACAGATTTTGATGGTTTATCTATATTTATTTGTATAGCACTAGTACTGAAGTTGGTAAAAATGGCGTGCTAAGCCTTTTTCACATCTAGCGGTATACCTTTACGGCCTGGACCACCCATATTGGGAGGTCCTAGCACGTAGTTACTGTACAGGGTGTTTTACTCTCTTTTGCCAGTTCGCTTTGAGCTAATTGATATGGTTAAGTCGAGTGCGGATTCTTCGTTTTGGTGAATCTTTTACGTAATAGCTGGGCCATTAAATTGTCAACTTCTCAAAGACTGTATGGCTGAAGTATATCGCTCCATGTGAAAAGCACATTTTTTTGGCACAAGAGCCCATTTTACAAAAGAACTTTAGCCGAAAATAGGTTAATGTTTCAGATCAATACTTTATATAAATTTTATTTACAATACTTCTTTTAAGTGGTCTACCACAATTAGTCCTACGAGTTCACACTGAGCTAATGTAGACCATTTTTTGGGGGTCTTAAGGTTTAGATCAATTTAAGGCTTTTGTTCTTTTGTGATTCCGAGCTCAGATGTGTAGTAATATACACTGCACATGTGTTTATAAAGTACACCCGTACCATATTTCAATGTGCATGTCACAACCCGTAGTTTTAGAAGTATGCACATATCAAGAATGTTTTATACATTTGATGACATACGTAAATCTGTTCAACAAGGACTTCAGAGTTGAGTTTGGACAATATTTTATACTTGTAGTATGTCGTTGCCAATTGTGATGTATTTTTGATTTTCTCACTCCTCACGTGTTTTGCAAAAGTGTGTTAGGTTAGAGACTCAACATATCATTTCTGTTTTTCAGAAACTCCCTGTTCTGTTTGAAAGTGTTTTGCATTCATTTGGAGACCTTATATTATTTGGACAAAGGACAAAACTCTTATTATATGACAAAAGGATGGATATTTTATTGAATGGATGGTGAATACTATTTTCATTTCTCGCATGCCGACTGACTAGAACTCTTCAGAGCGTACACGCATGTTTTATCTACTTCTTGGAGAATGCGCATATTATTCAGAGAGAATCTTCTGTCTTGCAGAAAAAAAGTACATATTTGGAATGCCATATTTCGTTCACGAGAGCATGAAGGATGGATTATTTCACTTCATGAAATGGCGATATTAACAGTTTTTCGTTTTACACGTGCATGGTGAAGTCATTGACGTCAGAACTGGTGTGCATGTCTTGCAGAGTTTCAGTTATATATATATACGAAATCACTGTTGGTGACGTAACGGTCCCTTGCGCGCTTTCTTTCAGCTGGCATCATTATACAGAACGGAAGAGAAGACCAACCAAAGCTGATCACGATTTAGTCCAAATGTATCTCGAGCCTTCAGAGTGACAGAAATGCAAATCAATTCACAGCCGCCACGTAAAGAATGAAAACCAAATCTAATAATGGGCATTCACGTACGACAGATGGTATGAGATCCGAAGTTTTCTCCATATCCCGTAAAACCCACCAGGAAACTGAAACTGGACATGGTGATGTTTAATTGCCATTCTTTATTCGAATAAACCTACAACCGGACCAAGCAAAATATACACTTTAATATTCCCAATCCGTCGTGAAGAACAAAGCTGTTGGCTCCAATCATTAAACTTAAAAGTATCAATGCTGTGTGCATTAAATTCTGGTAAACCAAGTTAAATCATTTCTTCAGATTTTGTATGATTTTGGTTTAAATAATTACAAACGGCCAACATAATTAAGTTAGGAAATTCACTGACTACTGTATTTAACCTTATTTGACGATAATAGTTTTGATGAAAAAAGATCACTCACATGTGAAACAGCATATAATTGCAACATGCTTAGTTTTAGCTCACAACGGAAAAACGGAATCCCATATATGACATCATCTATATACTGCTTACTGGACTCGTGTTTTGTATGTGTTTTATAAGTAGAAATCGGTAAAAGTCAATCACATCCATTCATTCATATTCATTACTCGTATTTTGATCTAATTAAATTAAATCGTATCTTTTATAGGTCATACTTCATTTGTTTATATTTGTTTAACTCTTTCGTTTGTCAGCAGATCCATCTATTCTTTCACAAAAGCGAATGGAATTTTTGAAAATATAATAAATGGCAGTACCCTTTTAAAATGCGTTTATTATTATATGGATTGGAGCACATAGCGCTATTTTTCATAAAATCATGAAGTGAAGTTGAACAAAAAAAAAAAAAAAAATGAATAAATAAGAAATAAGAAATAATTATAATAAAAAAAATTACCCTGGAGGAACCACGATATCAATGAGGTCTTTTTATCCCCACGGTTAAGAGTGTGGAACTTGAGACGCGCTATTTTGTTTTGTAAAAATGAACGTGACCAAGCACCGTCTGTGCTTATCCTGATAGTACTGGTGATTTAGGAAATATCACCCAGTCTTATACTCCATTTCAAATAAAATGGCAAATATTTTATCTGAGTTATTATTATCTGGCAAACAACATAAAGTGCCTTTCATATCAAAGAGTGCACTGTTCACGAGCACAATTTACAGGCTCAAGGGACCATTTATTCTAACAAAACGACACAATAACCTAGAAGTCATCACTTTCGCAACTCACATACAGTATATTCCGAAAGGTGTGGCATTACATGGGAATCTTCTGGGAAATATAGCGATTGGGGTACAATTAGGTTCTGTTATTGCAGTCATTTGTTTTCTTAAGCACAACATACACTTTGTGCTACGAGCTGAGCTACGAGATTCCAATGGCATGAAAGACATAACCCCTGTGACAGGAAAGAAAGGTCCATTAGGAACCGTAGTCCGTCCCCGTTACTTTGCACAGGCAACATTCGTCCCAGATTCTAACCCAAATATTAAGACTAACCATTACCTGGAGTAATCAGATTGAACCCTGTACTTTCGTAAGAAAGACTAAAGGAATTATTTTAGATCAAAAAGTAATTGTATGAGAAGTAAAGAGAAATATGTCCAATTATGACGTTCTGTGAAGTATAAAATTTTCAATTAAAAAACATTTTAGTGTTTTTTAAAAGTCATCTGCTGAGCTGATCATCCTTATTTCTGATGGTAAACGATTCCATTCATACACGGCCATAGTACAATGCAGAACACGTTCCATCGTCCGTGTCTCAAGGGTCAGACATCAACAAGAAGAGAATGTGAAAACACTGACCTGTCAGTCTCACGAGAAAGACAGTTTTGCCCATAGCTAACAGTGCCCACTGGGGATTCATTTCATATTCCACGCCCTTTATATGCTCACAAATAGAGCGACTCGTAATGCTTTCCATTAACCCGAACCAACAGGGAAATAAAGTAAAAGTATTTACTAGAACTGGCTCGTTTTTATCGCAATTAATTTGTTGACTACTTGACATCTGCTGTGTTTTTTGCTTCCTTTTATCTTTTTTTATCTTTGTTTTTATATTTTTAATTTTTGCCTCGTGGTTACAAGAAACGTTATTATGGACATAATGAAGGTCCGTTTGGGAAATTTGCAAAGTGCATTCAGAGTCATATACTTTAGAGAATTAACACATTTCATTGTCCTTTATTACAACGAAAGTACCATTGCTTTTTACCATTCCTAACATCCATCAGGGGCGTATAAAGAAAACGCATTAGGCATTAAATGAACTAAGCAATAAACTATGGGTTGCATGAACTGGCTTAAGGATAGAACTTCGTTATGCCACATGTTCTCACGGGCAGGTATGACATTTGCCTATGCAATCTGGGAATTTTAAAGAATAGGTGCTTTTGAAAGAATGGTCGTATTTATTTTCAAAAGGGTATCGTTGAGGTTTCTTCTCTTGATCATTTCACTCATAATGATTGCATTTATTAATGAAATTAATTGAAATGAACATTTGAATTATTATTTTGGCTTTTTATGGGAGATTAAACGTTTTCTATAAGACGGTGTGGTGTCAGTGTCAAGCATTATGGCAACCGATAATTATAACAATCAGTTGTCCTCATACGTACACGAAACAAATTATTGCTTCAAACCTTATCAATCTGAAAAAAAAAATTTAAAAAAAAGTAACGCATAGTATTATAAAAACATACAAATGGGCAAGTTGGCAATGTTTTGAATGGAAACTGCAACGCATATCGTTCTTCGGGAGAAAAATATTGAAAACGCACTCAACTTCCTTTCTCCTATTTTACTTTAAGAGGACTGAGTTTGCGGTCATCACGACATTTAAGACGTATTTAGAACGCATGCGCAGAGAATAAGAGTGGTAAATGAAGGAGACTTTGCCCTAAATTAATCTGCGTGTTTTTTTTTTTGGTTTTTTTTTGTTGTTGTTGTTGTTTTTTTTTTTTTGATAGCAATAATGGCAATGAAAAATATTTGACAATCATCATAAATTATCTGAAAGGTCGATTTAACCTTAGCAAAGAGCCGCACAATTTCAACTGCAGAATTGTTTACCAAACAACAATCAAACAAAAGCCATTTAACAACACCTTAACCTTTATTGTACACCTGTTGTTTTAAATCATATTTGTTCAAGAATGGTATGGGATATGCATCACAATAAAAACAAACACATTTTTTGCGCCTTGTGTTCCCATCGAAATGCTACATTACAATTATCTATACATCACAATTATCTAAGAACAATCATTACCGCTGGCTGTGTAAGATACGTACGTTCCCTAAATCCCCCATACATACACAAACTATTCTAGCTAACACTGAAAGAACCAGAGATGCAAAATTATTCCACTATACGCATTTATGTTGCACAGGGGCGGATGGAGGCCATCTTCTGAGTCTTCCACTAGACGGTCAGAATTTTTCAAGTTTATATTGACGGGCATTTTTTTTTCTGCCGGAAGACTGTCAAAAACGAAGGATGGATCAACAGGGATATTTTGAAAGACTGTCAGAAAATATATCTGAATCCGCCCCTGTTGTATACATATGACTTTCGACAAAATCCTCGTGTTTACAAGTGTCGATCCGTTGCGTATTGTAAACATTGTTGTGTTGGCAACTCTGATTAACAAACGTGTCGTGTTACAATGGAAGACGTCGATAATATGTTGATTGACATGCATTATCCATATAAAGAAGATCTACATGTCTATATGTGCTTATCTGAACTTTTTCAAAAGAAATAGTAGGCCTACACATAGGATAATATATCTAAAGGGAAAAACACGCCTAGTACATATTATCGTCTTAACAAACAACCCTTTGCAATTCCACCTTAATTTGTATGTAAAAACTCCGAATGCCAAATAATTTTAAACATTTCCTAGATTTGAACACTCTGGTCCATAGCACTGCCCCGGATATTCAGTGGCTAAATAAAAACATACATTCAAGCATACCTATACAGCAAGAATTCCAAATGTAATTAACAGCAGGTGGCGTCAGTATTTTTTCATAGAGACTTAGTTACAAGTGATTCCACATTTATTTGGACAGTGCTTAAAACGTATATCCGCGTCTTCGCCGGTAAATTTGACGCCCGGTGAGCAGTACCAAGACGGAAACGAGGCACAGTAGCTTGCGTCACTTCCGCCAACACCCATCAGGTGACAGTCCACATCTGACGAACAAGAAAATAATGAGAAAAATCTCTTGAGCATTTATTATAAATATAATGCTGAAATGTAATTGTCTTTGCACATGTGAACAATTTAAAGGCCTAAAAATCAAGTTATTGTTTGTCAGTCACTTTTATTTCAATCGCTAGATAACATTTATCTTTTACTGTACTGGGTTGATATAAAAGTCCTTTCAAACCAGAGTGCATTGGTTGATACCAGCTGAGGGTGATTTTAAGAACAGAAATTCTTTATTCCCCAAACCAAATTCATCACAATTGCATGCAGGAATATGCACAAGTAGAGTGTTATACTTTGCTATTTCTGAAATAATGCTTTACTTACAATTTTCACAATGTTGACCCCCAAAATACGCCGGACAGTCGCACTTGCACGACGCATAGTTAGCAGTCCCTCCATTCTGGCAACTACCCAAGCTACACAGTACTGGGGACGAAAAAATGAAAGAAAACCTAAAGTTGCTTATAATTGCTGTTGATAGATGTCACCAAAATCATAATCATAATACTTTCGAGAATATTCAGCATTCAGTGCAGTTAGGACAATAAAAGCCCTGGTTGCACAGTCAGTCGGCTGTGCTTTAATCTCGGTCAAAATGTGGCCCGCATCGGTTAAATGGAAAGTTCGATGTGATTACAATCAATTAAAAATAATCTTAAAATAACATTTGAAAAGTTTTGTGAAATCTCGAACTATCTCGTTCCTTAATTACCTTGTTCACACTGTGCTCCCCCGTAATTGACCGGACAGTCACATTGACACTGCGCGTAGTTAGCCGTGCCACCATTCTGACAATTTATCACTTGATTGTTACAAACAATAGGGGCCGCTGAAATTATTGTGACGTCACACTTAAATTATTTTGTTATTTCATGTTGTGCTAAATTGCGGTGTATTGCGCAATTCAGCCACACCCTTACTGTGAAATGGCTATGCCAAACTTATCTGGGAATTATAAACAAGAATTTTTGAAATATACATAAAAAGTTTAATATTTTTAAATACTTTTACCGAAACGCACATGATTGCATAAATAGCAAACGAAAGGTATCAACTTGAATGATTCTAAATTTAATAGTACCAATGCAGTATGTAAGTAGTAGTTGATGTGATTAATGCCAAATGGTTCGGTGGTTCAATGTCAGACAATGTCAAATATTCTAACTGACTCACAACATGCAGAAGGATCCCTCTGACACTCCTCTTTGGTCACTGGAATAAAACCGAGAATACTAAAATACAAATATCACAAAATCGAAACAATGACAATTAAACCAGTTGATAAATTCAGCTTGTGATAATTTGAAGCACAATCTTGAAGTGTTGAGTGCTTTTGTAGGTAAAGGAGGTCATTTGATACTAAATGAATTTTGTAACAAATTCTGAATATATTTTAATATAAAAACGTACCACAGAGTCCATTGCGACAGTCTCCGGTATTCAGCCCCTCGCTGTCTGCACAGCCAGAACAGGGGGCGCCGCTGACGTAGGGGAATTCCCAGTTGTAGTTTCCCCTGGAAGAGTGATTGGGTGTTTTAACATTCTTCAAAGAATTATTCAATATAATTTATGTTTCGATTTCTAATGACTACGTTCTTTTTTCATTCTTATTTGATTTCCAAAGGCAAATTCCTAAAAACGAATGTTTATTTTCTTGTGGAAGTTGGGCGGAAGCAGAATTGGATGTGGTTTCTCGAAAAAGCAAAGTTGCTTTTATGTGGTTCTAAATGTAAAATATGACAGACTAATTACCGATTGAGTTCTTGAAACCGACCTCAAAGAAATAGGTAAAAATGACGTATAACATGAAGAAATGTTCGTCAAAATAAAATGACTTACGCTGGTGAGTAATTGCAGACTACCAGATACCAGTTGGGGTAGGAAGAACCGAACGGTGAGTTGGCGGTACAGTATTTTATACCACAGCCCACCTTATTACTCTTAGCCCAGGCCACCTAAGGTTAAGGGGGAAAAGAATGGTGTTTATAGCATAAATATCATAAATAAATAAACAAACAAATGAAACAAGTTGCCAATTCAAAAGGGCTATAATACAAAAGAAAAGAAGGCTAGAAACATTACGTATAAATTCACAAGTTACAAAATGTGGTACCGTCGAATATTTAATTGATAATTTTCCATGCATTGTGACTTAGCACGTAATAGCGTTTACCTGAACGATGACATGTGTAAATATTAATTAATTTAGTCACTGAACACTGAAGATTTATCTATTGCCCAAAAGAATGTATATAAGGCAGTAAATAGGAGTTTTGGGCCAAGGGTGACAATATCCAATAGAAAAACTTAAAACAATGTAGTCAATATTTAGTACTTCGATCAGAGCTAATATAAGTAAAGTAAAATATTTTACATGGTCACGTCTTTCTTCTTTTTGGCCGCACTTAATAAATGAATATACGCTAATGTTCTATTTCATTTTATCCAGTTCATTCCAAATACTACATCCAAATGTAATAATGGAAGAAAGAATACCCAAATGTCTGGATGGCATACAAATGGCTTAAGACAATTGTTTAACTGCAATATCAATCTCAATCATGGTTCATCCAAATCACGTATTACGGGGAAATGAAGGTTTTAATTAAGGAAAAATAATGTTTTAATTACGGCTTTTAGTTCTTAATTTCTCTTAATCAGAACACCAGATTCGCCCTGAGAATACATGAATTTGATACATGGCTGATTGGGTGACATTTATGCTCTATGATGAGACGATCTCACACTTCATTAAAGAAATTAGTAACGACAGTGTGCTACATCTTAAATTTTTTGCGTCACATTTAGTGATAGACCGTATTCGTTTTTCGTGAAACATTGAGAAGGATTTGTTTTACGTGCATTTGAGTTGACAAGTGAAGGCATTCCAAGACTTAACAATAAAGGTCTCATATTTTCTTAAACATATATTTTTCCGTCTATAAAAATGTAAACAAAGTATTCTATCACTCGTGTTGCTAAGTACCTTGAGGCCTGGACCCATTACACACGACACGATACGATACATGAACTATCCAGTACTCTGGCTTGTAGACACAATTTTTAAAAATATTGAGAAAGGATGGTCAATATGTCAAACTACTCTCTCTCTCTCTTTTCATTGCCTGCCACTCTCTCATAAAGCCTGGTTCATCTTATTTATCTCTATTTCACGTATTCGGCCTACCCTACATGATTCCGTATCTTGCAATTATCAACGGAATTACCCGAGTTGCTCCGAATGCAGGGGCGGATCCAGGATTATTTGAAGGGGGGTGGGGGGTGGGGCAGGGATGCGAAGCCGACCCTCCCCCTCCCCTTGGCGTGGGGTTCAGGGTCCACTGAAGGGCCCGAAAAATGTTGGTATTTTCGGGGACGAACAGTGCCTTTTTGTACGATTTAGAAATTCTAATTTCAAGAGGGGGCCATTGGTGTGATTTTTTCAGAAATCGAAAGGGGATCAGGACCCCCCTGTTACCGCCCCCCCCCCCCCCCGACACCGGAATGACTTTTCCACTTTTAATTTAAAAGTGCACATGTACTACTGACCTGTGTGTAATGGCCGCAAATCTTCCCTGAGTCACATGACTTCATGCTGTACGTGTAGAAGTCCTTCTCGCTGAACCAAGCGTCTACCGGACCCGTCACTGAAGGTTCAGAACCGGCCCGAGCATACAGGTTCTCGCCCAGACCGGAAGTACTGTGGGAATAAACGCAGCCATTGGCCCACGCCTGCGCAGTGGCACCCAGACTGTCGTCCCAAATCTTTTAAACAGAATAAAATTAAATGAAACCAAAAGTAAAATGGACAGAATAATTTCTGGGACTTTCAGGGTTTGCAAATTGGCGGGCAGTTTTTCAGCATAAGAATAATCATAATATTAAGTATATTTATTCAGAATGGGGTTAAGTTCTAATAAAAAAAAAACATTTTACTTTCTGTCAAAATTTCGTTTCACAAATCCTTCCGTTTTATTTTAGAGTATGGCAGATCAAGGTCTATAGGTAATTCCTATTGACCGTAACGGCAATTGTGACGATCGTCAACAAAAATATGCCACTAGCAACAGCTACAAGTCCGAAAATTCGCTATCCACCCTTTTCGTTAAAAACTTTGCAAACTTTGTAAACTAATACGCCCATAAATTAACGTTGATAGTACGTACCATTCGCTTCATGTTAGCGGCAGTCGGGCTCACAAGTCTCCTGTTCTGGTTGTGCTGGTTCACCAACGCCATCTTGTCTTCGTTGCTGTACCCGGTGATACTGCGGAGGACCCGCTCCATCTTGTGTTCTGAACCAGACGACACATCGCCCACGGCTATCTCCACGTTGACATGGGGTTTGGATGCTGGGTTGTGAAAAGAGGAAGATTCATTTGTTCATTTATTATTTCGGAATAGGTTTTGTTTATAAGATAGTGATCAGTTTTAGAAAGTTTTTAAATTGAGTTTGAATATTTAAAATTCGAAATTGGCAAGGTTTTAATAATTGCCCTTGCTTATTCGATGGTTTTTTGTTCATGCAAGATTCTGAATAATAATCAAAATCAATTCCTTTTGGCATTGATTGGTAGCGGAAACTAAACGGACTTCTATCAAAAACAGACGTAAAATATATCTAACTAACTACTCCTTTTCATATATTATCATCTCAAAACATTTCTCCAGACACCCGTTATTAATACTTAAAACTCTTAATAAGATAGATACACTGTAAAAACAGCGTTTAGCTCCGAGACACATTTCTAAGCGCCTGTTTTGTCTCATTTTTTCCACGCGTTTAGCACCTAAGCACGTTTAGCCTATTAACATGTTACACGCTTTGACGTGCTTCACGTCTAATAAATGTAGGGTGTATTTGTTTAACTTTAAGGTTGTAACGTTTTCAACTGTTTCAGTCACTACACACACGCGAAGTCACGGTAACCTTTAACTGCTATAGATATCTCTATCTATAACAGGGTACCGTGAACTGTCAACATAGTTGATTCACACCATCATCTTTACAGCGGGACTTTTTTTTTTTTTTTTTTTTTTTTTTTTTTTTTTTTTTTATTGAAAAATTTCAGTATAAGAAAGTACATATACCCAAGTATGGTAAATGCACACTGCATACTCACTCTCTCTCTTACACACACTCTCTCTCTCACACACACGAATACAAGTTTATAATCTCATGAACAATAGGTGTAATAATAATAATAATAATAATAATAATAATAATAATAATAATAATAAAGATCGATACCACAATGTATTCATCCATAACTACAACATATTATTAAACAAGCAAAAAGTGCAAAATATTAGTTTGCTGAAGCTAATTAAATTCAAACATGTCTGACCAATTTTCCCATTTTTTTTCAAAGTTTGTTAAATTTAGCTTTTTTAATGCATTGAATTTTTCTATTATAAATTGATCCTTTATGTAATTTATGAGTGAAGAAAGACGCATACATTCTTTCTTTTTGAAACTTTTGTAAATATAAAATTTCGTACAAAGAATAACAAAATTAATTGGGCTGTTTGGGTTTGTTGGATAGCCGAAAATGATGCATTTTTCATTAAAGGTAATGTTTTTATTCGTTCTGTTAAAGATGTAAGCTTTCAGTTCTTCCCAAATTTTTTTACTATACGCGCATTGGAAGAAAGTATGCGAAATGTCTTCCCTTGCAACACCACAAAGAGAACAGACGTCATCGTTTTCAATCCCTATAGTTTTTAAATATGATTTAACAGGCAGGAGCCTATGTATTATGCGGTATTGGAACCACTGCAGTTTGGTGTTCTTTGTTGTTTCGAAACAGTTCTTATAGACATCTTTCCAATGTACATCAAAATTTGACTTTGCGTTCCATTTTTTTTCATTTGTCATTCGTGTAGCTGGCTTGTAGAGAGTTTGATAAAAGTCTCTACAGCCTTTACTATGTTTGATAAGAAGCTCTATTGCTTGAGGCAAAAAAGGGTGAGAGGTGATCTCAAGAACATCGTTATGCGCTTTATTCATAAGCCTGTGCTTAATAGAGTTTCGTATACCATAAAATGTGAGCGCACAACAGTTTTGTAGGCTAAATTTTTGTTCAAATTCTTCCTTTGTTAAAATTCTGTTATTTTCAAGAAAATCGCTAACAATTTTGACGCCTTTGTTAAACCATTTTCTTATAAACACAGGCTTGCCCCCAATCTTAAAATTATCATTATACCAAATCGGCTCCACAGATATTATACTTTTTCTTTCTAGTAAGCGTGTTAACACCAATTTCCAGGAAACCAGAACATCTTTCCAAAAACAGTTACTACAATCCTTAATAAGCTTGTCTAGATATGCATTCCCAAAAGTAAATATATAACTTATTACATCTCGATCAAAAATAGCTTGGAGAAGTGGAGCATATATGTTGTCTGTCTGATAAATTCTTCTAATCCAAGTACATTTAAGAGAAGCAATAAAGTCAAATAAATCTAGCATCTTAAGACCACCTTGTTCATAATTACCAGTTATTACACTCCTTTTCACTTTTTCCGTCTTTTTGCCCCATATAAATTGAAAGAACATTGTGTTTAGTAATTTCATGTATGTTTCATCTGGATTGGGAAGGGAAATGAATAGGTGGTTTAACATGGGTACAACCAGGGTTTTCAGTACAGTGATTTTGCCAATGGGCGTCAAAGGTCTCCTTTCCCATTGTTGCAACATTCTTTTAATTTTTACGATGTATTGTTCAAAATTAGTTTTTATCATATCCTGCAAATTCAATGTAAATTCAATACCTAACAAATTAAAACTGTCATAAACCCAATTCATCTTCCATCTTACATGGTGAAACACCTCCTTGCTAAACTTTTTTGCGCCAATCCAAATTAGTTTAGTCTTACTCTTATTTATCGCCAAACCTGATATTTTTGAAAAGAAATCAAGTGTATTAAAGGCTGCAAGAAATGAGAGTCTGCTGCCGTTGAGAATGAGGGTAGTGTCGTCAGCATATTGTGATATTCTAAATTCTGTATTCTCTATCTTTATACCAGTAATATCACTATTATTCTTGATCAATAACGAAAGTATTTCAGCACATAAAATAAAAATGTACGGGGAGAGGGGGTCACCCTGACGGCATCCTCTCGAGATTCTGAAGTACTCGGATAAATGACCGCACTGACTAATGGAGGCGCTGTAGTCAAAATTTAATATCCCAAACCATTTTTTAATTGCGTCACCAAAATTAAAGAAATCCAGTACATTAATTATAAAATCCCAGTCAACCGAATCGAAAGCCTTTTCAAAATCAATCAAAACAAGCAAGCCTGGAATATTTCGTTTTTCTGTGATGTGCATTAGGTCATATATCAACCGTGTGTTTTCTCCTATATAGCGGCCAGCTAAAAACCCAGATTGAGAAGGGGAAATTAGTTTGTCTAATACAGTTTTCATTCGTTCAGCTATACATCCGGATATTAGTTTATAAAATACATTTAATAATGTTATAGGTCGCCAATTTTGTAAAAATTTTCTATTCTTGTCCCCTTTCGGGATACAAGTAATAATGCCGAGTTTCTGGCTAGTTGGTAACCTTTCTTTACGAAATACTTCATTTACCGTTCTGACCATAAATTCTTTCAAATCTGACCAAAAAAATTTGTAAAACTCAGTTGTAAAACCGTCGGAACCCGGAGATTTGTTATTCTTCATTTTCTTTAGGACTGTAAGAAGTTCTGTCTTGGAGATTTCTCCCTGTAGCAGTTCTTTTTCGGTATCATTTAATTTAGGCACGTTAAATTGGTCAAGAAGGACTCGAAGATCAGTTTTTTCTACAAATTCTTTTTTTGAGGAATACAGACGCTCATAAAATAATTTAGCTTCATTAAGTATTTCCTTTTGATCAAAAATAACAGTACCGTCTTGCAGTTCTAGATTTTGTATAGTTTTGTTCACGTAATGTCTAGATTCTAGAAAACAGAAGGGACTTATTCATCCTTGTGTTAGCTGACCTTGCGAGGAAGTTAATTGGAATATATTTCTGAAAAACAAGTTAGGAAAATTCACTAGTGTACTAAAGACACGAAACAACTATCACTTTTACTTTAAAACATTTTTTTCATATTTTGATAAAATGCGTTAAGGTATTGATGTTCATTTATTTTTTCCGGAAGTAATGAACAATAGAACATCAGGATGATGGTGGGGTATTCATTATAATGGTTTATTTAAGCTTTTATCACATGCTGGTTATTTTGGTAACGATAGTCCGAATATTTTTCAAATCGCACCGCTCTAGTCGCCGACTAACCCAAGCCCATTTGGAATTAACCGCTAACTATAGTTCATACAGCATAAGACGTGTTTTGGTGATTAATAAAAAAAGTTTTCAAAACATTAAATAATGTTTTTCCAGAATGTTATAAAACGCTTATAAAACTGCAAGTGCATCATTTTGCATGGAGTTAAAAACACCCATAACGTTACCATGACGTTATTCTATACCATCACCATCATGTAACCAGCTGATAACGTCGTGAAAACGTTATTTGTTATTTGGATTATTACTTAAAAGGCCTATTTTAAATAATCACACGTCACTGCAAGGAAGGATACAACGAGCAGGCTGCTTCTCGCCTCCAACAGCCCCATATGTTTACAAGGGGAAGTGTTAAGCAAAATTGTTGAGTCTTGTAATAAACTTGTTATGGGATCGTACATGTATATATGGGATTGTGAAGCATTTTTTTCTGTGACGAGCTTGAAAAGCTAAACATGTTGTTTAGCAGCTCCACGCGTTAAGGAATTCCACACCTATAGCAGCTCCATATGTTTAGCAGCCTCACGCGATTAGCAGGGGAAGTGCTTAGCCAATGTGCTTAGCTTGTGATAGACTTGTTATAGAATCATATGCCGGTGAAGCTAAACACATAGCTAAACGTGTAACAATGCCAACGTGTCTAGCTTTTTCTTCTGTGAAGCGTTTGAAAAGCTATACGCGTTTAGCATTTACACAGATTTCTAAATGCGTATAGGTGCCTAACGTGTGTTGTATGTATTTAAATGCTAAACACTGTTTTTACAGTGTACATGCAATTATCTTAGCTTTTTACATTAATAATAAATTTGCTTCATTATTATGAATTGCTACATCTATAGGCCTATCTATACGTTCTTTATAAATTGATGTTTCACTTTGAATTCTTTACTCATAGTCTACTCAAAGTTTCAATGCACCATACCCAGAGTACGTGTATAAGCCAGTGAAAGTATGGTCAACAGCGAAAGGATCGACACCATAGTTGTCCTGTCTGAAAAAAAAAAAAAAAGAAACTCAGAAAAAAAAAGAGAGATGACAAGCTCACGTTTTGTTGTAAATGAACAAATATGAGATTTTCACATATATTTACACCCATGTTTACTTTTGGCAAAGATTTCTTTTTGTTTTAGTACCTGGTTGTAAATAACGTCGTTTGAAACTCTTGTAGACATTGCCTCGCGATTTTAAATTTTCAACGCGTGCTACAAGAAATCTACATGTATGCTACAATTAACGCATCGGTTCGAAAAACAAGCAAGCTGAAACAGAGCAAGCTATATTGACCTTTGTCGTTATTCTTGAACAACGGATACCACTTTATTTTTGCTCCCGGTGTAACGAAACTGAGGGTCCGTGTAAAAGTAAGTCCTCCCTCCATTTAGTTATAATGATTAGGGTTAGCCTGACCTAAGGGGGTCAAAATCTACTTGTACAAATGAATGAGAAGCGGACTCTCTATCATGGGGGACTCTTTGTCACGTTACACCGGCTTTGTCAAAGACACGTTAGTTTAAAAACTTACCTTACTGGAGTCGTCTTTGCAAGATGTTTCTTGGTGTGCGGGCCCGTGGATTTGTCCGGGGGAATACGAAGGCAAAGTCTGAATACCATCTTATTATATAGGCATTGAGTTGCCTCCGGAACTCTGAAAACACTTGGAATAAACAAAAATTAGGTGATTAACTAGTGAACCTTTTTTGATCTTGACAAATGTGGGAAATTAAATTATGCACATTATTTGGGGAATAATAGAGAGATGTAATAATTGATGAAGTTCTTAGTTTTCACCTGCGAGAGCAAAGGGAAATAAGATATAAAAAGGACGCGACCTCGGAATTTGTAGCCTTTCGTACAATGCTGACGCCAGAATGGGAGTATTTGCTCAGTTTAGACAAGTAATAATAAATAATTAAACAGTGTATTTCAATTATTTATTTCACTTTTCTAGTCGGATTTTGTTCAAATGGAAAACAGGTAGATTGTTCAAGGCACCTGTAAAACAATGACAAATATCATGATTAATATTTTAATGGATTATTTGATTATGCCTGTTGACCTATGCAATTGTTTTGTGTTGAAGCAGGAAAACAGGTGGAATCTCAAACGTGTGGGTGAGCAAGCAGCTGCAGGACAACCTGGTACTGAGAGCTGCTTATTTCATTGAAGACCCTCATTGTGAGTTCGAATAAGCAGTGTTTTTTATGTTTACTTGCCAACTATTTCCAAAGGTTTGGGGGGGGGGGGGGGGGGGCGGAGGTAGTGAAGACAGGGAAAAATTCTATCGGGAAAATTTCTCATTTCGCCTGTTTTAATTTTCTTATAGTGGGGATGAACAAAAAAAAAAAAAAAAACAAAAAAAAAAAAAAAAAAGACACGTGTCATTTCTATGTGGCAGGGCATGACAGATAGATGTTTCTATCTACATGTGTTTCTTCAATAATTTACGCCGAGGTTTCGTAAACAACAGGGCTATTTTCTGCACGTATTTCCGACTTCATAATTGAACATTCAAGTGGATAACCATGTTTTTGTTGTAGGCGGCATCATTCGTGCAATATGTATAATTCAATAATTTTGTTAAAACAAACAATGCGTTGCCAAAAAAGAAATCGTCATAAAAAAGAGCCCAAATATGTTTAAAGAGTAAATCGTGATCTAGGCCCTTTGACGAAGGGTCGAAACGGCTCTTGGCTCTTGGCTAACGATTTACTTTTGACTGCCCCAGCTCCTGTGATCAGATTCTTATAAAGAGAGGGGTCGGCGTAAATGTATTAACAAACTCCACAGATATTTTCAGTCCAGCGGAAAAAGTGCAGATTCTTTTAGCAGCCATCACCAGTTTTGCTTCCTGTCGCATTTTGTCACTCTCCATTGTCTATCAAAATGCAAAATAAGTGATCAAAGTCGGTTTTGTATCTCTGAACCACTTTAATAACATCGCTACATTTATGCTCAATGGTAACTAATTTAATATTTGAATTCATAAACCGATCAGGTGACAGCCTGGCGTGCTAACTGCTATACAACATTGGTCAAAAAGGTTGTCCCACCCCCATTTCCATGTACTTTTATTTACAAATGATTACCTCACAGCTGTAAATTGTTAGAAATAGTGCTTTTTATTACAGATACCGTGTCTATCATGATTGATAGTATAAAAAAATACAAAATAGTGGTGAAAATATACATATTTTATACCATTTAGTAAAATTTATAAGAGGTACCCCCTCAAATCCACTGTTTCACTGTGACTTCTACTGATGTAAAGAAAAGTCTATTGAATTTAAAAGACGCCATCAAATGTCACCAAATTCACACACAATTAGCATTAGGGTGTGCTCGTTAAAAGTCACGTGCCTAACAGCGTGTGCGTCTACCGCGTCCTGCAATTATCTCCTGTAGACGGCGCGACAAGTCTTCAACACGGGTAACAATTCTGTTTTGTGGGATATTGTCCCATAAAAACGTGGCCCGACTCCCCCAACTTGTTTAAGAAGAATGTCTTTTATGTCTCTTTTAGTATTAAGATAACACTACTATTATAACTGTAAACCTAACTTAAACTTACATTTGCAAAATAAATATCATGATTATCTTTCAACTTTTTATCCGTTGCGTTCTAAATGTATTTGCTAACCTGTGTAAAGAGAAAAAAACTGATGGAATAAAACTGATTAAATAAAATTTATTTAACGGCTGCAGGGCCGTAGCCTCCTGGGGCAGCTGCCCCCCCCCCCCCCCCCCCCCCCCGGGATTTGAGGTGCAAAAAAAAAAAAAAAATAATAATAATAATCGCAAAGGTAAAAAAAAAATTGCAAAGTTGGTATCAATTCTGTGAAAAAATGCACTCATGACCACTAGACAATCATTCAACAATCTGTTTACAAAGGAGTACTGTTTTTAGCCAACTCACTTCATGCCAAAAAGCTCACCCTCCCCTAGGGAGCTATCCCCCAGGCCAATTGGCGTGTTGTGTTGAAAAAATGACTGTATTTATGGCAAAATGAACCCACAATTTCTGACTTCTGATTGAGCAATAAATAACAGTTAAAATGCACCAGAATGCAGTATTATACATTCAGCTTTTTTTAAAATTTTCCACACCGTGGGAGGGGGACACCCCCTCCCACACCCACCTCCCTCGGGGGCTTCGCCCCCTCGTGTCCGCTTACTGCCCCCCCTGGCATTTTGCTCAGGCTACGGCCCTGCAGCTGTCAGATTAGGGAAAAGGTGATTGATAGTTGGCGACATTGGATTTTTGGAAGGGTTTCATCCCAGCGTAATAATGTATTCATCAGTTCTAAATAAGGTGGCATTGAATTACGGAACCCGAAATCAAAAGTGTGATTCATAATCACACGGAAGGCAGCTTTCAATTTCAGTTGTCGTGTTCAAATAAAAAAAATAATAATAATAAAAGCTACTTCTATCTCGCATTGCTTAAAATCCTGCCAGTTCTTGCTTTCGCAGTGCTGTATTAAATCCGTTAGCTGAGATCGTTAAGATATATTGTGTTTCGTGTTATTTCAGTTATCACAATCCAAGTGGTCATTATTTCTCTGGTTGTGTTAGTTGTAACCTAACACCAAAACCGCAGCACGCGAGACACATAGACACCTGCCCAATCTTTTGAAGAGGAGGAGAGAATAATACTCTGTGACGTCATCGCTTGGCAAGGTGAGCTGCGAATTGAAAAGCCGGTACTAGGGACTGATGAAGATGGAGCTGTTCGGATATTTAGTAGCAGTTGTGGCAGTTTTTCATGCAGGTAAGAGCAACCAACTAACTGATTTCTGTGTGTTGTATTTCACGAGGGAGTGGCATTGTTGGGAAAGGTAGAATTTTGCGTGGGAAATTTGACCGTTGGGACTTCGCCAGGTCCCCGCCATTTTGCTCTCTGCGACAGGTAACACACGGTCACGAGGTCACTCGCAGTAGAACTTGGCAGTTATTACCTAAGGCTCATTTTCTTCCTTCTTCGTCAACGATGTTAAAATCCCCAGAGGGTTTGCAATAAAATGTTGTCGAAAGTATGAAATAATATTGTATATTTGCGTTTACTGTAGATTTTTACCAGGTGAGGGGAGATTGGGGACGCAGTTTGAAAACGACAATTCGTTTAAATTTCCATGTTCATTTCAAACAACCTTCCATGTGATTCTGAATCACACTTTTGATTTCGGGTTACGTATTGTGTAACGGTAATTTAATGCCACTTACTTAAGGCCTGATGAATTCATTTTACATTGTTCCAAAGCGAAAAAGAAACGATATAACTTGAAGGGAAATTTTAAAAAATAAAAAGTGGGAGGATTTCAATGCCCTTGCTGTGTCTGGATTGTGCAATAAATGCGTGGTGACCTACATAGACCTGCCTCTGTTTGCCGAGTCCAGTATTGATCTTGTTAACGGCAAAGCGCATGGCTTTTCATAGATTCAAATCTACAATGTTAAATCCATAGCCATTATGGTATAGAAGCAGTAATTGTGCACTTTTTGCTTCTCAAACTTTTCTCTACGCAGATATTTATTACCAAACAGCTTATGTCTTGTGAAATATGATAGATTGTAATGAGTAACATGATATATATGGACAGTGTATCATTTTTCTCCATATTGTCACAATGTATAAAGATCTGTGAAACATTGATTTACATTGTATATAAATAAACCCTGATTATCAGTTATGTAGGTGCTATATGGTGCTTCAAAAGAAATTCCATGAAGGAGTATATTTTGTAGTGACATACACATAGACATCACAGAAGTGAATATCCAGCAAGCAAAAATTCAAACTGGGACCCAGATTTCTTTTTTTTCTCTCTGTCAAACAAACAATCAAACAAACAAAGCATGTGTTGTTTGTTGGTGTGTAAATCTCTTTCTTTGAATTTGAATTTGAACAGCAAAGGGCTGATGTTTGCTCTAACAATATGTCCCCCTAATTTGGATTTGGATTGATAGGTTTTCGGTGCTGTTAAGTAATATTTTTCTTTGATGTTCAGCATGCACTGTTAACTTAAAGGGGGCCACCTGAGTGATGAATGCCGGTTAAAGAGCTGG
Source organism: Lingula anatina (assembly GCF_051362555.1). NCBI lineage: Eukaryota > Metazoa > Brachiopoda > Lingulata > Lingulida > Lingulidae > Lingula > Lingula anatina. The sequence goes on along the minus strand of NC_141771.1, from coordinate 2,895,242 downwards.
TTGTCCAAACTGGTCAGTGGAAATTTGAAAAAAAAAAAACATCATTCACGAAGTGTCCAGGCTTCAAGCACATGGCAGTATTATTTTGGCTCGAATGGCATTAGTTAACTCTAAGTAGACAATTTTAGTCCCACTATCTAATTTTTAGGTCTTCAGAGGATTATAAGTTTTTAAATTGGAGATAAGTTGGCTATTGGTGAGGAACAGCAGCATACTTGCAGCTTTCTTTTTGTGTTGGATGGGGGTGGGGGGGGGGGGGGGTGGCTGCAAGAGACTAGTGGAATTCAATATTTTGGATTAAGAGAAGTTTATCTTATGCTAAGTGGTCTGGTTTCCTACAGGTAAATACATGGAGCAGGTTTTTATGTGGAGTTTTTGGGTGCAGGATGAGTCACTGTGGAGGTGATTCCCTCACTTTTATAGAAACAATAACTCAATTAAAACAATATTAAGATGCATGACCCAGTGTTTCTCACTTGCAAAAAGAAATGGCATACGTGGCAAAATCATGTTTATTCTTTATTTTGTATTATACAATGCTCTGAACATTAAAAAAAATTAACTATGAAATTCTGAAATAGAAGTGAACAGTTGTGCCTTCTCTCTCCATCCCAGCACTGCTCTTTGCTAATCAGCCTACGAACTTAAGTGGTACATGCTAATTGCCATGTGTTTCAAATACAAAATTTGGGTCAGATAATAAGAATCATCAAATGTCTGATGATTATACCTGATATAATTAATTTCATTTTTTATTGTTTGTTAATTAAATTTTTTTCCTTTGATGAAAAATTTGTAATGATGATTACATGAGAAGGCCAGCGATACTAGTCGTCCTTGCAAAGGTTTCCTTTAGAGCCTAGGAATGGTCATCTGAAGTATTGGTCAGTCCTTCCATATTTCATCCAAGTCTAAGCCCCCCAGTCTGACAAACATATAAACCAATTGATATTTGATGAAAAGGAAATTAAGAATTTCAAATCCCCCAATGAAAAGATCGTTATGTGACTAATCTTTCCTAAATGGGGGGAAAATCGGGTCAGGTATGAATGCCCCACTTCATAGCTGGTCAAGCGTGGCTAATAAAGTCCTAATAAATTGGGCACCCAAAGTGATGACATCTATAGTGTGACACACAATACACAGCCAACACTGTGCACCAAAGATTCCCGTCAGTAATAACCAGCTTGGCTCAGTAATGTATTATATGCATTGTTTGAATGGGGGGTGGGGGGGAGGGAAGGGGGTTCTGGGGCGTGGTTCCACAAAGAAAGTTTGGACTGATTATTGGTGTCTACTTTATGACCCAAAATTTTGACCTGTTTCAGTTCAGGATAAATTGAGCATATATTTCTTTTACTCCTTGTAATAAAACTAGTGCAGTTTTCCATTAAACGACTTTGTGTCCTATTTTTATAAGATCAAGATAAAAGTGGACTGAAACTTTTAGACCAACTTTCATTTTGAATTTCCTATTGTGAGGCAGGCTAGTCTCACAGAATGCACCTGAAGATATTTATTTTTGTGGGGGTAAGAGCCCTAAAGGGTCCTGATTTGAGGACAAGGAACACTGCACCTTGAAGAGTGTAAAGACAAACCAGCTAGTATTATTGTAGAAGCTACCCTGTTACTTAAACTTTCATGTGGCTGAGATGAAAAGATGTTTACAGAGACTTGTCCCAGATTCTGAAGGGACCCGTATCATTTTTTTTTAGAGTAAAGGCACCCTGTTTTATGATCATGTTTATAATTTACAAATACACCTGCTGTTGGTCATAGGATCGTGCTATTAAGTGAAATGGAATACATGTAAAGAAACCCCATTTTCTTTTTTCCTTTCTTTTTATTTTGTGCTACTGTCCTTACTGTACAAAAGAAGTTACCACCAGTAACTTGAAAAAATCAGAACATGGAGGCGTGGTAATTCTCTAACTGCCTTAATTTGGAACCTGTCGTATTGGTCACCAGGGTCGCTGTCACTTGAGAACTTGAGTCTCAAATTTGGTCTAAACTTTTAAGTCTATTTCAATTCAAGATCAATCCATAGTATTCTGCTTGAATGAAGTCAATGTTGTCTCGGAACATTACCACAATGCTTTATATTGTTATGAAAAAGTCACAATATTTCATCAAATTGGACTGCTACTGATTTAATTTAGTTCAAACTTGACAAAAAATTCTCACTCTGAAAGTTGAGATCAGTTTTGGGGCTAAAGTTCCTTTGTGGAATAGGCCCTTGACTGCCCTGACCTGTCTGCCCCTGTGATGGGAGGAAAATGAGATTTAAATGATCTGTGCTGTACCTGTATTATAGGCTATTTCTATGCTCCCAGAGGCTAGGGCTGGTGGTTAGCTGATGTCTAAGGAGTATAGAAAGAGGGGAAATTGAAGGGTAGCCCTTCAGGTGGCCGAGAAAAGAATTTTTGAACTTTTTTTGTGAGGTCATTTGGAGTTAAATGTGTGTGTGTGATGTGCCCATTCAGCTTTTTTTAAGCTTGTGGGCATGTCTTGTTTTATTTTAGAGAAAGTATATGATTAGATTCAGAGAATGTTATAGATCTCTGTGTAGACTAGAGTCTGGATAGATAGCAAAGTTCATTTTTGATTCCCTTCTGGTGAATGCATTGTGTTAAAGCTGTCACTTCTGGTGCATATAAGAGCGCATTCTCAACGAATTAAGCCAGGCTTTACAAAGCCGGTGACCTAAAAATGGCGGACGTACATGAAAGAAAAACCGCCTAATCTTTTAATAGTCTCTCCGCCTCTCACACGCCTCCCCACACGTCGTCCCTGCGGGGTACAGTAATTAAATCTCGGCTCCGAACATTAATATTTCCGTGAATATCTCTGGTGATATTATCTCCGTAGATAGTCGATTCATTGCTGCTCCACGGGCCAAATTATTCCTTTTTCGTCTCTGTTTTCAAAGATAATAGAACAGAAGAGCTTTTTTCCTTCGATCGCCTTCAGCCGCATTGCTTTCTTCACCACGAGTTTAACTGATGGGCATGCGCACTTAATATTTCTCAGGTAGCTTCCGCATGGCGAACGGAGACGCGATTTAATTACTGTACCCCGCAGGGACGACGTGTGGGGAGGCGGAGAGACTATTAAAAGATTAGGCGGTTTTTCTTTCATGTACGTCCGCCATTTTTAGGTCACCGGCTTTGTAAAGCCTGGCTTAATTCGTTGAGAATGCGCTCTAAGACACCTTTTGAATGATCAGAACATAGCTAGAAGCATTAAGTACTTATTAAGTCTCAAATCTTGGTTTGGCTTCAGCCTCCAAGGTCCAGGGGGGGCAGGTATTTACTGTTTAAGGGCATGTCTACAGTCTTAGCCTTTGAGCTGGTAGGTAATGCAAAAACAATAGAACAATGCACAGCTTGACACAGATCACATTTTTTATCTAAACTAAAATAACAAACCTTCAGGAAATGTAATTGGTGATAATCAACAAGTTGTTTCTCTACTTTTTTTTAAGGGAGGGGGGGGGGGAGGTGTCATTCACCAAATTAGTGGACCTAGAAAAGTTAAAGTTATTTTGGTGCAGTCTTTGAAAAAGAAATGTATTGAGGCCAAAATTCTGACACTTGTGAAGTCTTGTAAAAGTTGTTTCGATCTGAGATTTACATTTTTTATTCGCCCCCAGGTAGATATGTTTGCACTTGTCAAGTCACTTGACAAGGTGCTTTGTTAACACTGTTTGTTAATTGTTATTTTAAGTGATTATTCGAGGGTTTTATGCTTTGGCAGTTGTGGTTTGGCATTATTTCCAGTTCTGGTTTTGGATCGGGCATATGAACAGTGGGAGGAAAGGGAACAGTTTTTGTTAAAGACATTGTGGCAGATTACCAATATTGAAATAATTATGGTGTTCTGATATTTTGTGATAGAAGTGTCAGTTGAGTAGGAAAAAGCATCTAAAGGTTTTTTTTTTTACCTTTGGTGGCAGTTGATTTGAAAAAAGGCCTTGGATTAAATGAGCTGCAATTGTTTATTGAGGTGAAATAACATGCATGCTTGTCATTCATGTGAAGAGTTTTGACATCTCCAACAGTGAGTGATAGCCAATATTTGGTTGAAAGATAATTAGGTGATTTCAGAACCACTCGGAATTTATTTAGATATTGTTTTTCATAGAAAAGGCAGAAAGAATAGTCAGAGGCCTGGTTTTACTAAATAACCTTATAAACTGATAGTTGGTCCTTATTTTTGGATTTAGGTCTATTTCAAGTACAGTATTGATAAATTAATGTTAGTCTAGACAAATGCAGTAACTATTGGTCTACAGTGTAAATAGCCATTTATTTCTTTATTATTGTATAAAAATGGCCAATCTCTTGAAATAATGGACTCTTGCTGATCTGTTTCAGGTTGGTAGTGGTGAAAAAAATGTTCGAGATAGAGTCAAGACCCAAAGTGAAAGCCTTTTATAGTTTTGCTGAACAGTTCTGCATTTTTGCACCTGTACGTATTTGATGTATGGTGGATGTTATAGTGTATTTCACAGTACAACAGCTGTTTATAGAGCACAGTCTATGAGTCACCACTTTTGACATATTGAGTGTAATGTCCTCGCATGAGACTTTTGTATAGCTGTGCTCATGATTCTAATTAAACATTTCTGTGGCTGTGAGGCAGAGAAAGAGAAGGAAACTGTGTGTGAAATTGAAACTGATTCATCGAAACAACAATGCGTTGTATGCCCAGATGCCTTGTTATTGGTGGGGTATTTACAATCTTTATTGACAAAATGACTGACTGCTTTCAGTTCAGAAATGTATGATATAGTTCACTTCTTCTTTGTGAAATTAATATGAACTTTTCATGTTCATGCAATGTGTAACCTTTCCTTTTGCTTGCTCCTATTTCTTTTCCTTCAACATTTCATTTGTTAGGGTGCATAAGTAATCCCATTTTTGTTAATTGCATTATTTTCAGTGCAGTTCAGTGCTTTATATTACGGTAATATGCCAAACAATTCGACCAAGATTAATTAATTAATTTCATGGAAATGTCAGTTTGGTCGAATTGATTAAAATACAGCAAATGGAAACCTTTGATATCGTCGGATTGTTAGGGGTATCTGCCAAAACGTCCATCTTTCCGGAAGTATTGCATTTTACCGGAAGTGTTACGCAAGATAAGCCGCAATTTTCGCCTAACACGTGTTTCAGGCTTGTTTTATCCTCCTTTTAAAATCTTATTTTGCTGTGTACAATATGTGCTAACATTACTTAACATTAAAAAAGACGACAATAATAATTTCTAATTATATATTTCCCTCACCCACGATCATTTTCATGATGCGCTTCAAGAGTGGGACGAGTATTTCCCCAGAGACGGGTGTTGTAAACAAAGGCCGGTCACTTATATTTGAAACCGGTAGCTTTAGTAGACTTAAACTAGTTATGTGATCTACGTTCGCCCTATTTGAATTTTAATATGACAACTGAAATCAACCGAATTGAAATTTTTTACCAGTCTGAGATCAGTTGTTTTCAACCCGCAAGGCTTGCTCAGCGTCGAGGCGTAGACGTACTTCCGAAGAAAATTCAATCACCCGTATCAAAGAATACCAACTGGCACTCAAACAGAATTCAGTGTAACTTCAAATTACTTATAAGTATTTTATTTAAAAAGCATGTCATATTAAAACATATTGAGAAAAGGCAAAATACGGAGCCTACCTGTTCCGATAGACATACAGTAGGCCTATCTTGCTGGCACTCTTCCGATTTTCTTACTTACTGTGTATACTCTCGCTGTGCACAAACCACGGTGCATATTGAAAACCCCACTGATACAACCCGAACGTAAAATAAGCATTTAATTGCCATAATTTTCACAAAACAAGTGCATTTATAATTTGACGCGAGAATTGAGCACATGCAGAAATGAGACAGGTCTTAACTGGTCTGGTCCAGCATAGCGCAAACCACATGTTAATGAAGACGGTCCCATTTTGGGGGAGGGGGGTCACAGGAATGGAGTTCTTCGTGGATTACGCTAAATATCATCAACATTTCATGCATCTGGGGAAATAAAAAGTGACTCACAGGTAACGTAAATATCCAGTGGAACTCTCTATGAAGCTCTCATGGAGTTAAGGAAGACGTCATTTTTATTGTTGACAAATCAGTTACCCATGTAGGTGAACAGCTACACGTGTTCGTCAGATTTTGACAGCGCGTGGTATTTGGCGCCAAGAAGTCTGGGCGGTCAATCCCGCTGATCTTTCGGTCGATTGAAGTAAATGTAAGATCTTGCGGTGTTGACTTCAAGAATGTTTCTCCATCTGCATGTATATTTCAATCAAACTTGAAAATAAATTGCTTATTCTTTCCAAACTTTTTATTGCTAGCAAACGCTATATATGGTCTATATGAAGGTGTTTTTGACGTATTCTACCCACTGTCGATATTTGGTTTCAACCAGAATGGACCTTTTTTAACCCCCCCCCCCCCCCCACCTTCCCCAGTTACGGGCGTGATGAATCAGTCAGCGAGGGCAAGTCTGCTTAATTAGCACAAATTGTATGTCTATAACACTATTTTGTCATCTGGGACAAAGGAAATGACAGGTACGTCATGCTTCCAGATTAGATCTTCAATTAATAGTTTCTTCCTCATTGACGAGAGCTATTGAAAGGACAACAATTGACAAAGGGCCCGGCATGCAGCATCTATATGACTGGCTTGAAAATTTACCGAGTCTTGCCGACGATGTGGTCGAACAATCGGAACAAGAAAAAAATTCTGTCGCATGATTTTGACGTATGGACTAAATGTTTGAGCCCAGAAAAATTAATTTTATAAAATAATTTTTATGGTCGGATTGACTGGGCCCGTCGAAATGCTTGGCACATTACCGTATTTGTTAAAACCTTGTTGTGTAATTCTCACTTTTTTCTGTGTAATGATTTCTCTTGGTGGTTTTGATTGACATTTTTTGTTGAAAATGTAAGTATTAAATAGAGCAGGAAGTTTTTTCTCTTTATTTTCTGCAGTATTCTGAATATGAAATGCAGTTGTGTACCTTAAAAAAAAAAAAAACAGACAGACAGACTTATCGCCTGTGGCAGTTCATATCAGTTGTCAAGTTTGTATGGAGGTTTTTTAACATTAATAAAGGGGGGAGTGTCATATGGTCTTGAAGTTATTTGTGCTGCCTTGCCTCAAATAGTCTAAAATTAGATTATTAAGTTTTGTGTGCTGTTACAGGACAAAGAATGAAAATCTTCAAACATAATTAAATTTATTTCTCTAAAACATTATTTGAATTAAAAAAAATCCAGTTGTGTTCACATGAGAAAATTGTTTTTTATTGGATGAACTATTGTGATAAATCTTAAAAAGAACATGACTTCGTGTATTAAGAGATGTGTTTGAAATTTGTAAAAAAAGTACGATACCATTCCCAAATTCTACTCTCATCTGTTGTGGTGGCAATTATCACATATCAGTTGGATCAGATTACCCACAATGATGTCACATTGTCATTATCTCTATACTTGCGATTTTAGATGATTTTTGTCAGAACTGAATACCTGTACCACTGATTCATGGATGCGTGGGCTCATTGTGGTAACATAAGGTAACTTGAGGCAAGTTTACGTCATGTTAAAATGAAAAAAAAAATGTGAAGAAAGAATAAAAAAGTTTGCTTGTAAAAAAAATGTCATGAGATGATGATATGTATGACTTAAAGACCTTCTTGGCTGCACTGGAGCTAAATAAAGATGAGACACAGGTGTAAAATCATCTTCAGCATTGTGTGCTTGAGACAGGAAACCAGTAAGATTATTTAAAGAAAAGGAAATCTGTTTTCTCTCAAAAACCTAATGCAGCGTGTTAGAACAAAAAAAAAAAAAAAGATCCTCAGGTACTACACTAAGACTGAAGTCCTCGAATTACACACTCACTGAGGCAGGTTCAACTCATGGAGCCTGTATTCCCCTCTTCTAGCATACCACAGCCTAAACATGGTTGTTGAAGTTTGTGTCTCGCAAGCCAATACTTTAGCAGAGTAATTACACTTGACCATGTAAATGACTGCATGTACTGATAGTAGATCCGAGGAAAGTACCATGGAATGATGAGATAAACTAAATAAATGGACATTTATGCTTGTGGTCACATTTGCATGATACCAGATATTGTGTATGGAGCTTCGTATTGAGAATAATTTAGTGCGGCCTGGGTTCATATTAGCATATGAAATTAGACTCGTGGCTATTGTGAACTTTGTATAAATAGTGATAGTGGTTATCTCTAGCTAGAAAATATTTTTCACATGTTTATTGATGAGATGAATTTTTAGTATATTAGTCAAACAACAAAAGAGCTGCAATAAAATATTTTGAGCAGTTGCCAAGATTTCCAAACTTTTTTTTGGAGGGAGATCAGGTTGACTCAGATTTTGGGGATAGATAGATCTATGAGTAATACATGTCACCTCTACCATCATTTAGCATAGAGATGTGACATCACATTATTTAACTTCAGCTGATTTATTCAGGGTTAAAGTACACTAAAAAAAGTTTGACTTAAAAATTTAGACAGTTATTTTAAGTCTAAAATCTGCTTATGAAATAGGCCCTACAGATTAAATTCAACTGAAAAACACTGTTTAGAAATCATTGCTTACGAAACTCTGACACCATCCCAATGGAAAACCTTATCAAGGACTATTTAAACAGACACCCACCTGATAGTATGAATGTATTATTGAGCAGGAAAGACCATGGATGTATTTTACTCAGGTCCTGGTTGCTAGGTAGATGATGGAGAGAGTCTGTGAATGATGTCCCTCTCATTTTCTGTGCAAATTGATAAGAGTGCATTTATTTGAACAGTTTATAGCAGGTGCATTTGTAGATATTATTTGTAAACCAGTTTTGAGGTACTGTTAGTGCAAACTTTTATCCAATAAATTGCTGATAATTTTGTTTTCTTTAGAATAAAATTCAAATTGATTTTGTTTGTTTCATGGGGTGGTTGGTTATTTGAAGATGCAGACTTGATTAGAAGACACAGAGGAGACAGTGGACTTGGGCTGCACTTTTTTGATGTGCACATTGACCTTAAAGTCTTAGGATAACATGCTTTTTTTAAATGCAGACATTTATCTTTAACAAACAAATATTTTATTTAAACACTTCATGTCATGGGTCAGACTGATGACTACTGAAGATAACCAGATAACCTTATCATTGGGGGGGGGGGGTACTTAAACACTGTTGGTTATGCTTTGGGGGTGGGTGGGTGGGTGTACCTCTTGGCGTTTGTGGCAGCCATGTTGATGGTTTTCCCGCCAAGTTGCCACATGTTTGTACAGTCTACATTAATTTTGATAACTGGGCAGCATTCAGAAGAACACTTTGAGTGTGTTATCTTGGAGGTCATTGAGTTATGTCATAGCTAGTGCGCCTCTACAACAACAAATAGGACACGTTTTAAGTGTGTGTTGATAAGAAGGCCCTTGAAATTGTAGTTTAAGTGAAAATTATGAGATGTTAGAAGGATCTGATTTTTTTAATTCTAAGGGATAATTTCCAAAACTTAAGAAAACATTTTTTGGAGTGAACAAGAACAAATAGTAGCTGTGAATTGTGGAATGCTCAAGGTTTTATGTGCTAGTATTAGAGGATTGGCTTACCTGAGGACGACATACACGTTTCAAATGATAAGGACACTTCGATAACGTATCACGTTTGAAGTTATGTCATTGTTTGTGTTATTGCAATATACCTGGAAAGGATGAAGGGTTAAATTCGTGATAACATATCAGAAGTTCCAAATTTTAGATTAGAATTAATGAACAGTTACAAATTGAATTGTCAGAGAATTGGATTAAAAACTTATTGCACTTCAAAAATGGTGGACAATCCTGTTCTCAGAACCTGATGGCTTGAAGGGCTAGTAGAAATTAAAAAAAAAAAACATGGTCATAGCTTGGAAACCAGTCTTTCCAATCTCCAATTATTTTAACTTTTGTATTTAAAATAAATTTTGTATTTAAATACAAAAAATTGCATTTCATATTGGCAAATGAGTGATTAGATCACATGGGATTTTATAAAGTAAGATGCATATTCCATTACAGTGAGTAGTGTATAATCGGGGTTGTCAGTTCCGTCATTTATGGTGTGGAGAGGCTGAAAAAGAAGGGACATCAGAGGATACCAGATATTGGCCAGGGTGGCACGGTTTTCTATTTTTCTATTTTCTATTTTTCTATTTTTCTATTTTTTCCTTTTTATGGGGTGTTGGGGTATGGTCAATATTTGCTTGTAATGCTTCATAATTATGGAGTAGGCCTAAAAAAAAAAAAAAAAAAAAAAAATATATATATATATATATATATATATATATATATATATATATATATATATATATATATATATATATAGGGTACCCCCATCTTTTGTTCATTTGAAGGTTTAACCACAGACATGAGAGAAAACAATGATGTCGCATTTGGCATAAATACTGAGATCCAATGTGCACTTTTGATAGCATCCAAATAACTCATAAAAAAGACATAAAACAATATCATCTCCTGTTATGTTAATTTATTATGTGAATATTTTAGTGGATATATGTAATGTAAACAATCTTTGATATGCCCAGTGTTGTCAAGGCAATAGACAATACAGAGATAATTGTACATCAATAGTCAAAAAGTGTATTGTTTCATAATTTCCGCATACTCATCCAAGACGTCAACTTTCTGCACCTGTTTATGGTCATCCGTTGTCATTTTCGATGATAAACACAAATGTGACATTACAAACTGAGTCAGCAGTCCTCTGATGAATTGCTTTGTAAAGATAGCTTTCTGCACTAAAAAATTTAAGAGTAAGCCAGTTTGCTTTAAATCATTTTAAGTATGTTAATCCAACAATGGACTGTGTTTTTCATATTTATTACAATTCATAGGATAGTTTATTAAGCATCTTTTGTTTTGGCTTTCTTTTTTAACCTGTGTGGACAGTTTATGTCTTCTCATTTTTTTTTATAAATTCCTTTTTAAAAATCTAATGCATTTGACTGCATTATTCCAGTCAACATTGACATATAATTTTCCTTGTTACATAAATCTATTAATGTACTGCTCCATCTCTCATCGGATCTCTCCCAGATAGAACAGGAAATTGGCGCCAACAGCTTCTGGCTTTGCTCTTTAGAAATCACTTGAATGGCTTCACACAGCTGAGGCAACTGGGATGATTACTTGCTTTTGTTTTGCCAGAGATGCGTAAAGTGATATTTTGATTTTCTGTTTACCTATATAGATTCTGAGGGGCATTACATTGCATTAGATAGTTCCATTTTGTAAGAAAATAGCTTTGATGGCATTATTATAGTTACTAGTACAGGCAAATATTATTAGGGCTATACAACAATTGTATTTCAGCCAATACATAGTCTGTATATAGTAGCATTACAAAATGAATGAAAAAACTTTCACTGGGTGCATAAGTTGGTTTCATCATGACATAACAAACAAAAAAAAAAAAAATCCCTGGTACTTTGATATACTTGTGAAGGGCTTCCAATCTACAGGCTGGCAAAGTGGTATTGTAAATATAAGGCTTCATCTTTGCACCTTTGCCAATGATCCATTACTGAAATGGATGGTTGTTTTATTGCACATAATTGATGGAACCTGGAAATAACATTGGTGCCATTGGACTAATTCATCTCTATAAAATGTGCATTGTTCCTTGCTGCCAACTGATGCCCAGCCTGTCAGAAACCTGTAGTCAGAAGTTTCTGGAATTGGCTGCCACAGGGAACAGGGACCAACTGAGAACAATGGTCCCTGGAAACTAAATATTAGCACATGGAATGAGATTAGTAGACCTCCTGAATTCTGTCCTGGGAAAAGTTAATGGTTGCCAAGAATTGTGTGATTTTTTTTTTTTTTGAGGAGGGAGGTGATGAGGGTTGAAGGGGGGTAACTTTACATACTGGGACTGACCATTTGGAAGTGAATTTTTATCACAGGGCAATAGATTTTGTTTCTGGTGATGTTTGGAAAGCAAAACAACCCCGGGGACAAGGACTGGTCCATGGCATGCTTGTACACACACAGGTTGTTGGTACCTTTACTCACAGGGAAAGGGAAATTTCACATGGGGATATCCACTTGGCATGTAGCAGAGCATATATAATATTTATCCCAGATTTTCTGGAAGGTTTCTTCTCTGGTTTGGAGGTCTTTCTCAGTGAAAGAATCAATAATCCCCCAGCCTTGATGCAGCGGTGCTGATAGTTTGGTGGCAATGATGCATGAACTTGGAAGATATTGACTTTATAATATAGTGGTAACAAATGATATGTGGTCCTGTTGGTGTCATTGCCTTGGAATTCATTGTAATTTTGCTGTGTATCTTGCGGGTACTTAAACACTGTTGGTTATGCTATGTAGTATTTTTATAAATTTCAATAATAATAAATAATAAATAATAATAATAATAAATAATAGTTTATTGAGCTCTAAATGGTACACTGTCACATTTGTCAGCGCTTTCTCTATACCACCCTCCAAAAGAATAAGGTTAATTTTCTTTTCCCCAAACTGGTTTGAAGAAAGTCTGTGTGGTTCTAGGGTATGAGGATTGGAAATGGTGTTGTGCACTTGATAAGATTGGATAGGAAACCTATGGTGTAATAAGACACTAAGGGTGTGTAAAGATACTTGCCTGTTACACCCCATTTCCATAGATTAGATCGACCTACTTTAGATCGACCTAACTCCCTGGGGGTTCACGCTAAATAGCTGTCAGCCGGGCGGACACGAAAGTTAATTATCCCCTTACAGCTTGTAGAAGGCGGGACGGACATTTAAGTCGGATTACCTAAAAGTAATCTAGTGAGACTCCCTGCGGGGATAGATCGATCTAAAATCTATGGGAATAGAGCCTAAGAGGTTGTAACATTACTGTGTTGTGAAGATTCCTCTTGGGTTTTGACATTATCCTGGGTGTTACAACATAATAAATGTCCCGGGACTTGTTTCACAAAAGAAGCTTAGCAGGAAAATTGGTGTAAGCTTTATAACCTTCTGTCTGCTGTAAACTAAGATCAATTAGTTGTTTTCCAAATTGAATGAAATATCAAGCCTGTTTTATAATGAGAAATGCATGGCTTTTTTTTTTTTTTTTTTTTTTGAGACCGAAACTGGCTTTATTTAAGTTTACCTTATAATATGTCGATTTATCTAGGGTTCAAAAAGACTAAAATTTTACAGTGACACATAAAACCAAATTGTAAAATTTGCTAAAATTCTTCTGTGGTACATTCTCCAAAGTGCTGAACTGAATGTGTGGCAGTATGAACTGATGCAGAGAAAAACTCATCATGGGAGGTGTTCACGTAATCTGCCTCTGGACGCTTCAGTTTTTATGGGTGGGCGAGTATTTTATCTTATCTGGCACTGTCACGCAATTTTCCATTTCAGTCTGAAGCATTTGATTGTTGTGTTATTCACAACATGTCACTTTTCTTCCATCAAACTATGATGCTTTCACTAAGGTATGGATGCTTAGCAGAGTTCAAAGTGTTCTAATTGGTTCCGTGCTCCTTAACGAGCAGACATTTCTTTTGACTCGGGCTAGTTAAGCTGTCAATAAAGATGTTTATCTGGCAAGATGGGGGCCATTGATGCCTGTGGCTTTTGTCTGTGCGATTTACCATGATGCAGAGATTGTATTGTGGTACACCAGAAGCATGGAGATTTGAGTTTTGGTGTGGGCTACATTGCCTCATCAGTACGTGGGACTTGAGGTACATCGCCATTCATTTTGCGACAGCTTAACTATTTTGTCTAAGGGAGCATTTCCATGTAAATTGTGACAGTTTATTGATATTATAGTGAGAGTTTCTCTTCTCTCACCACCTCAAATCAAATACAGCATCAGATGCATTGATCTTTTTGCATGTAATTATGGATGAGGCTATTCCTTTAATCAATAAAATTGCTTCAAGATGAGATTCTTATTGTCATATTCTTTTAAAAACTGAAAATGTGGAATATTGAGCAATATACTTGCCTTGTATTTGTATTTTTTTTTTACTGCAGTGATAAGTTGCCAGTTGCTGTAATATTTCTTCACATTTGTAAACTCTCTTGTTCAGATTTTCAAAATGGCAATAACTAAATAGTATAAACTCTTTGATAGGGTTTCCAGATATTGCATGACACACAAAATCCAGTGCAGAAACAACCCAAAATGTCACCCATAGTTGCTATATGTGTCATATTGCTATTAACATTTTAGCCACAGGACAATTTACATGGTTGCAATGTAATTTTTTTGGGAGTGGGGGCCTACATTTACACCCACTCTTTTCTGATAAGAAAAATTCTTATCAGCCACTTTGTTGCCTTGTTAGAAGGTTAATGGGCTCCAAGATTACTGACAAAGATTTGAAGTGGGTGTCATTCAACTCCATGGCCTGGTTTGTAAACTCTTGAATATCAAGCTGACTTCAATGAGGTGAAAAATTAAGATGTTGATTCTTCACAGTGCTTATTACTTGACATATGTGGTTTTTCTTCCACATGTAAGAAAGATGTATAGGCGTGATGTGGAGCCAGGTGAAAATGATTGACTTCAAGGTCCATCGAATAAAAAATCATGTCCATACCTTGGGACCCGCTTCCTTCCAATTTTTTGAAACATGTTTTGTTATTGGTCAATTGGCAACTCAATTATTTCATCATTATTTTGGACAATTAAGTTTTGCACATTTTTTTTGCCAAATTTAAATGGATGGAGAACCTAAAATTTACAGAAGTGAGATTGAGAAAACCATATCCCCAGGTTCCTTGCTGCTGAAGCACTTTGTTGAATTGTCCAGGTTTCTTAGGGATCAATAACAATTGCCTTCATGTTGATGTGGTTCTCAGTGCCAGTGACATGTGGGGTTGTTCATTGTGTCCCTTTTACATGCAGTAAAAAAATGACAACTAGAAGACTTCTTCTTTTCATACAAGTATTCCTCCTTTAAATTTTCAGAAACAGTAATTTTTGATTATTAATTTTCATGATTTCGGTGTAACTAGTCCATAAATTGTTATTTTAACTCTCTTATTGATTATTAACTAACCTACTTCTTGAAATTAAATGGAAAAAAATCTGTTGTGACCATCCTGTTTGATTCAAACTAAAACAACAGCTATATTTAGCACAGGTGTAGAAATAAACTTGTCATTTGTGGAATTAATCACTGTCTTGATTCCATAAATTACCTTCAAAATTGTGCCTACAAATAATAACCCCCTTACATGCATCCATGCTAAATTTTTTTCTCGTCAAGTAAACAACAAGATGGGGAAATGGCGCCAAGGTGTGTGTCTTCGTCCTGTGGCGTGTGTCTGTATACTATGAATGGGCAGTTTGCATGTCCACCCCAATATCTGTCCATTTGGTCCCATAGAGGGTCCAGTGAAAGGTCAGTTTGTTATGGTTGATCACATAGTCAGGATAGTGGTACTAGTATTTGGATTGTTTGGAAGTACACAAACATGTTTTTTGTTGAATTTAAATTGGAATTTGCTGTTTTTTCTCTATAATTTTCCTTTTATGTGTCCCGTCATATCACAGCTGTAATTAAAGCCACTGACCTATTTTTTCAATTTTTTTCTTATGATATATATCTGTCTTTTATTTACTATTTTTAATTACTGTTATGTCTCTGAACAAAGATATTGGTCCAAGTATTATTATGGGGCAGTTAATTCATGGTATTGGAGCCATGCTTGCATATTTCAACTGTTTTCCTTAGAAGAAAATCCCCTTTATCCAATTAATGGAGTAAAATTTGGGAGAGAAAAACACTCGTATCTTCATGAAAATTATGTACACATCAGAGTGGTCTTTAAGAAAATACTGCTGGGTGGTTCCTGACAGTTTTGACATAATTTTCAACAAAATTGTTTCCAGGACTTTATAATTGCTTGTTATAATGTGGTAGGTCTGCAAGATTTGGTATGACTGCTATGAGTATGTTGAAGCAAATTACCCAGTAATTTACCATTGCATTTCCACTTGCATGATAAAACCATGAATTTTGCAGTCCAAGTAACAAATATCAAATGATGATTAGGTATACAGTTTTAGTGTGAGGGTAAACATTGAAACAATGAAAATTTATTATACAGTATAAGAATTAGATGCAACGATCTGTGGAGAGATGACGAAATTCATTGAATGTGGCACCCGATGGTTTGAAATCCTAATGAAAGTGTAATAACATTACAACCTTTCAGCAAAGATTCCACAGCGAACTGCTGGCTTCTATTCTTTTTGATTCATTGATTTCAACTGTAGAGCACACTATGAAACTGAATTATTAAAACATTTGGTTGGGTGTTGTATTTCAAACTTCACTGGTTATAAATATCAGAGAGGCAGAGGCTAATCACACCTACAAGTATTGTACTTTGTTTTTAGTAAAACAGGACCAAAGTACAATCACACCAGCCCAGTAAGAATTATTGCCTTCCCGTTTTTCTATAATTCATTGTTTCCTCTTTGTATATCTGATACAGAGGATCTTTCTGTAGCTTCTGCCGTTGCCTGGAGAATTAGGTTGCTGAACATTGGTATTGCACAGGCAGCCTTGCAGCTTATAACAGATCAATATATCGTGTACAGCTTGGCTGTTTTAATGGTGTCCGTGGGCACTTGGGAGCTTTGCCTCTCACTTTTGTTGTGCTGATCTTGAGGATATATCAGAGGATGAAGTTAGGAAAGGCAAACATAATGCTTTTATTTATATATTTTATTTTTAAGTATATCCTTATTTTATAAGTAATTACAAAAAAAAAAATAGATAATAGATAACAACATATATACCCTGATGATTTTTGCCTGCACAAGCAGCTATACCCTATATATTGTAAATTGGCACAGTGTTACAATGGGGGATATTAAAGTCAAACTGATATGTGAAGAAGGATAGAGCATGATGGCTAGTTGATGCAATGTACATGTTCTTGCCTTCATGTTAGAGTGGCTGCAATTTTTCAAACAGCAGGTGCTTTGACAAGGCTCCCTCCCCAATAATAAAATGAATATGGCCTATACAATAATTGACCAGTGCACTCGGTAGGATTTTTCTAAGGGAGTACCGTACCCCTTGCCCAAAAAAAGAAGGGGTAATTTTCAAAATGAAGGGGTAAAATTAAAAAATGCTCATCAAGGTGTAATTTTGTGTATTAATAATCATGCAATCACACAGTTCACTTTCATAACAATAACCCACTATCCTTTTATCCAAAATCTTTTATTATTGCAATTTAACAAAAAGAAAACAAAAACAAAATGGACAGGTCACGCATAGGTCACCACTAGATACTGTGTTTCTTTGACTAGAGTAAAAGTAACTGGTGCTACCTAGTAAATGTATCAATCAAAATGTTCATACCTCTTACTCTTCCTAGTGTTTCTCCCTAAAATTGATGCCGACAAAAAGTAGGTCAAGTCGGGAACATTAGGCACCCGTCGTTTTTAAGTTTTACTAAATTGTTTATAAAAATTAAACCTTTGCTTTCAATTTGTAAATAATTACTAGAAATATTATTTCACAGTTTGTTGAAAGATAATTTTTATTTATGTTTGTTAGCGCAGCACTTCAAGTTCAACTGTTTTCTAAGCTGGCCAAATCTGGAGCTAGCCGGTTGCTGCAAACCACTTTGTTTCCAACCGGCAAATGACTGCCAATAATAAACGATCTATTTTGTCTGTGATAATAAATTTTACACTTCAAATTTTCCGGGCAAGTGAACAGCCGAAAGTCACTTGCGTTTCCGGGCAACTACCAGCTAAATTTTAGTTGCCCGGCTGATTAAACTAGTTGCGAAACGCAACCATCGCAAGTAGGTATGTCGGACTCTGAAATCTATAGTAAATAACTTTGCCTACCTTGCATGACAAAACCTTTTAATTGACTGTTGTTTTTTTCCTATGGTTTTCTATTTTCTCGTCATTTTGTCATCACTGGTAATCAGCAGAGCTGGAAATTCCCGGTCGCCCGCTCGTCAAATGCGACTAAAAATTTATTCTGACGACTAAAACTACAAAAGTCACAAGGGTTACTGGCCTAAAGTATTTGGTCTGGGCGAGTGATTTAAATTGGTCTTAAACGTATGGTTGCTCAATTAAAATGTTGAACAATTATGTGAATAAAAAAAACGATCATTTCATCGTTGTTCATACCTTGTTTATACTAAAACTTGCATATTATGACCAATCAGAGAAGATTACGTCATCCTCTGCGGGTCAGTGAAAGAAGAAGCATGTTTTAGTCGGGTAATTCAAATATCTTTCAAAAAATGAGACACTTGGGAATCAATTATGACATTTTCAACATGAGTCTGACCGTCAACAGTCAATGGACTGGTCAACTTCGCCGATCTTCAAAGCCAAAGGTGTGCGTATTCGTACGCGCTGGGGCTCCAGCCAATGCGTAAAAACAGCAAAACAACGCGTAATTACGCACTCTCATACGCTAACGAGTTTACTGTTGACCATTCATTTTTGCTCTCATTCTCTGCCCTTTCTCTGCATGCCCACTTTAGAAAAAATTATATGGCAAGTGTTTTGACAGGCTCACTTTCCAAATATCATGCACTGATGCATATGAGAAATAGATTTTTTACCTTAACTTTCTGTCCTAATGCTGACATTGCACAAAAAAGGGGAAAACAAATAAAAAATATGAACATGATATCTGTACTCTGCTGCTAGAAGCCTTGAACCCAGGGGTGAATTTTTCCACCTGTTGGCAGATATCTGACATTTTAGGAGCCAAAAATATCATTGGCTAAGGTGACCCACTTGACCCCATGCCATATTTGCCACCTTTTTCAAAAAATGGCAGTCTGATCCCAGTAAACTGTGTCTTGTAATACTGGACAGGAGTATCCAGGACAGGAGTGACCACAGGCCTGGAGTAATTACACACCCAGCAAACTGTGACATCTCTCCGTCCTACAACTGCCACCTTGTGGTCACTCTGGACAGGGGTCAAGAGGACACTGTCTGCCAGTGGGCAGTTTTGGGATGATTTATACCGAGATAAAGGCTGTGACAAAGTCTGGTCAGACCCCACGGATTGATTAGACAATGGTGAATCTTGTAGTATATTGGTAGGGGGCAGTCTCTGTGGTAGATGAAATGTTCTGCCTTGTGAAGTATGGTATATGTCAATGTTTTTGCTAAAAAAAAAAAAGGAAAAAATTTGTGTTAAATAGGAAACAGAAAGGATGTGTGTGTGTGTGTGTTAATCAGTATTCATGTGGCCATGTGATATTTTAGTAAATGGTTTTAAATTAGATTTGAAGTCTGGTTTGTACTGAGATTTTTATGTGAGCAATAGAATTCGGCAGATATAGATATTTACTTGAAAGATATGCATATACTAGAAGGTTTAAATTGGATGCTAGGTGAGTACATATCAAGTAAAACACTGCATGGTCTCAATTGCTGGTTTTTATGTTGAAATACACACAATTCCAGAATGTATAAATAAGCACTCATTGACTCCACCCTAAGATGCGCAGTTGGATCACTAAAGTAGAGCAACATTTTACTGTGTCTAAACATGCTTGGGTCATCTGTCTTACTGACCATTTGTATGATGATGACTGGTCAAGATATGAGGCTTTCACATGGAGGTTTGAGTGAGATGATCTATATCTGCAGTGGGATCTGCATTACAAGTAGTGAACTTTATAATCAGCAAGAAAGCAAGGTCCTTCAGGGAATATCAGTGGAGGCATATTTTACTAGTATTTAGTAGTAGAAGGGGAGTGTATTTTCTGAGATGATCATAGTAGATTATTCATTGCAACAAGATTACTTGGACTTTTTTACTTTCATATAATTCCTGATAAATTTTAAAATGAAAAAAAAAAAAAGATCAAATATACTCAGTTTTCTATTACCACAACCTAAAAATAATCTTTATGCACCTGCTTTCAGTATATATAGCATAGTAAGCTTAGATTTTCCAAAGGTAAGCTTGTTTCCCAACCCTGTTCCCAACATATGATAGTAAATTGTCTTCATCTACCCTTTTATATTTCATATCTCAGCCCCCTCCCCCCTTAAGAAAATCCATGTATTCACCAGTGGTTATTGACCCCCCCCCCCCCCCCCCATCTAACCCACCCCCTCTCTGTCTCTCATCTATGCCCCATTATTTCAGTAGCAGTACTTAATGAAGTCATCAAGGTTCAATGTTGGTGCATTGCCACAGAGGCTATTAATTGATTGCCCTTGGTGGCCTTTTAATGGGGGAGGCTCTGTTAGAAGGTGCATAATTAGGAGCACTTGAATTTTATGGATTACCACACAGCATGCAAGATGCTGCTATTAGGTGTAAGAGAGAGAGAGAGAGAGGTGGAAGGTGTGTGTGTGTGTGTGTGTGTGTGTGTGTGTGTGTGTGTGTGTGTGAGAGAGAGAGAGAGAGAGAGACAACAATATGAAAACCAGAGGTAAAAGATGTTTAATTGCATTTTAGATATGCAGTAGCACTAATTAAAGTGGAAATGTGGATAAAGGTACAAAAAAAAAAAAAAAAAAAAAAGACAAGAGAGTGAGAAGATGTCTAAGGGAAGACACTGGGAGGGCAATTCCAAATTGGATATTATATATACTGAGGTTGAGTAAAGGTGACATTCTTGGAGTACACCCAGTTGCCATGACAACCATATTTTAACCTGGCTACATACTAGTATTTTATAATAATGGGTGTAAGTATTATTCGATTTTTTTTTTTTAGCTTTTCAAAAAATGTTTTGTAAAAATAATTAAATGTAAAAAAAGTTTTCTTTTTTTTTTTGGCCATCGTTAAATATCATCAGGATGTGGTTAGATGTGACAACATGAGTGCAAAGTGTAGGTTTTACCTCTGCGCGTAATACAAGTTACACCTGGGGGAAATGACTCTAAAAACACAGTTCTGTGGTTGGTCCTCAGACCACAGTGTAACATGATCTACCATGTAGTGTGCAGTAAGCAGTGCTGTGTTATTTCAGGGTATTTGTGGCGTGCAAATGTTATTGTGAGCTGTGATGACATTTACATCAGATATGGTAGGACTAGAGTTATTGGTTTTACTGGAGCAGGTTTTAATGATTTCTTCAGCATTGATATCAGTATCACGCAGTTGTCTGTGATTTTTTTCCTGTCTTAATTTCTAATTTTTACTGTCACAGGTGAAAATTTCTATTTTTCTCTAATAAAAGAGTTACTCAAAGTAAAACAACTCAAAAACTCTGTGAAAGTAAAATTGCTGAAATTTCCAGGATTTTTTGTTATTACTCAAATGTCTAGTATGCATTGTTAAACACTTGTCATACTGTTCTCAAAGTGAAGCTTGATTGCACCAAATTGTCCAAGACAATGTTAGAATCTTGTGTGAAGGTCAAGCATTCTCTCAAAAATCAATACCAAGGCCAAATCCTCTGTGTTCCCTCATTTATGGATTTGTTCTTGCATAGCTTATGGTATGTTTGTCTTGTATGCTGAAACAATTGGCTATTTTATTATATATTTGGTGTTGGTTGGTTCTTGGTCAAACTTGTGGATGTTTTACAGAAGAAATAGGGTGGAAAAATGTAAGTCTTCTCCACCCCACCACTTCCCATACCTGCAGTAGTCAAAATAAATGTGAAGAAAAATGAGAAATTGTGGCTGGAGTAATTGAGGTCACAAGTGATTATGATTACAACACGTTTTTCCAAAATGTAGTGAATTAAGAGGATTGGGGGGGGGGGGGATTGTCCCCTGACATCTTGTCAGGCAAGACATGGTGGCATTTGTTACAGGATCTATTTTTGG
This sequence comes from Lingula anatina, assembly GCF_051362555.1. Taxonomy (NCBI): domain Eukaryota; kingdom Metazoa; phylum Brachiopoda; class Lingulata; order Lingulida; family Lingulidae; genus Lingula; species Lingula anatina. Next base: position 2,873,374 of record NC_141771.1, on the reverse strand, counting down.
TCCTGTTCCATTAAGGGTAGTATCTGGTGATGCTATTTTGAGAATTGATATTTTACTGTCTGTGTTGACGTACATCAATTTGTTCTGGGGTCCAATTGGAAGGATTTCTTCTTTCCATCAATATTCTTAAATTTGCCACAGTGAAATAAAAAAATCTGATCGATAAAGGACTGTTGAGCAAAAAGATATTTTTAGGACGCGAAGAATGTTGTGGTTATCCTCCTGGTTTAAGTTCCTCATTAAATGTTCATGTGTGACATCATGTATTGCTCCTGTCTTGGGGATAGGAATGATGAAGGAAAGTTAAGGGATGCAGCATCCCCACCCTACCGTACCCTAATTTTGGATGGCCTGTTTCAAAATTCTAGCTAAGTTCCTCACATTATGTAATTATGTCAATTTTTTAATACTAATATGTTATATAAGTATGGAATATTTTCCAAATGGTGTTGTCTATGGAGTCTGAGAGTGTTTTTCATGGTTTTAGATCTTGTTATGGTTCTAAATGTTGTAGTTCTGATCAGCTTTTAGGCATTCTAGAGGACATGTGGCACAGTAATCTCTGATCAGGAATAGTTTGGAGAACAAAGAAGCACTGTATCAGTCAGAGATATTCAAATATTGTGCACATATCTTGGAATTTTAACGAAGATAGCTATAAGATAAAGATGAAAGCAGAAATAGATTAAAGTAGTTGAATATTTGGTGTCATTCATTTTGTTATCTTATGCAAGAGCAGATCAGATGTGCTGATAAAGATAGAAGTATTTGGTCACTGGTTTTAGACGTGAAGGAACTTCATTACGTTCTGGTATTTTCTTTCACAATTAGTATCCTCATTACAAGTTTGTTATTGAATGGTTAAAACAAGTTATAGCATGCCGAAATCAAAGAACAGAAATAAGCAAATACACCTGGGTGTTCTGAAATTTTCATTGCTTTTATCCTGGCACCATGACCTTTGTTGCTATTTTGTGGTTAATAAAAAGAAATGGAGATCTTGCCTTTATCCCCAGGGGAGGAAAACCCTAGGAAAGTATCCCCAAGAGGCAGAAATAAGCCCTGCAAGATGCAGTGAAAATGTTGAGGATTTTAGCTCTTCTCTTTCCCTCCCTACGTCTCTACCCCTGGACGGCCCTGGACCCCATGGTTGGTGAAAGACTGCAGCCCAAGGTTTTAATATGAGGGAGTTGTACCAGCTTTTGGCTTGGTTTATGAAAAATTGAAACATTGAATCCCCAATGTGAAATACAAACAAGTTTGCCACAAAGGAAAGTAATGATTTTATGGTTTTATCGTATGTTGCAGCAATGCAAAACATTCCTCTTGGGGTGATATTCGTAACAACTATGGTGTAACTGAGAGTTATCAGTGAACTCATTTGGTATTGGCTGTATGTAGTCAGAGTGTAAAATGAACCCTCTTTAGAGAATTTCTTGAAAAGTGTATTTTTATGAATATAATGATCAGGCCTTCCCAACTACCAGACTCGGCACCTACGGGTCCAGTATAAACCGGTTTATCAGACCACACTACCCGTTTTCAAGGTGTGTGTCAGATCGCATTACAGAGTATCAGCCACCACACCGATTTTGCCTGGTGCGCGATGTGATAGCAATGATCCTAAGTGGGGTTGGAAAGTAGTGCATCTCATCTAGATTCATGCGCTGCTGCAATTTTCTCTGTTTATGCTAAAATCTGACAGTACCGCAATTTTTAACATAAAATTTAGGTTCGGACATAGCCATTGATGTTTTGTAAATAAGAACTTGCAAACTTATATATTAATTTAGAAAAGTAGACCTAATTTTGATAGCAGAAGCATATTCTGTCGGGGGTTAAATATTTTCGTGACTACCGGGATGGACGAGATTGAGGGCAGGGGTAATCCTAGAGAGGGGTGAGAAACGTCCATTGTTCTCGTCAGCGAGGCTGTCCTTTTTCAGGGTTTGTACGCACGGACAGAAAACTTAAGTATTGTGGGAACGTTACTAATGAAGCCACTGGTAGTACTAGTAGATATCAGCCTGTAGTCTTGAACAAGCGCCTCGATGACGAGTGAACAGTTGTCAAAAACAAAAGACCCAGGTGTGGTAGTTCAACTACTGTTGATGCGTGCCGCAACGACCAAACCTAATTGCTCCGCAAGGTCACAAAACAATAACCGGTACTGACGGCTAGGCTCGTCTTAATCATATAAGTAGCGCGTTTCCACCCCCTGATTGAGGGAGTCGTCTGTTGTATTCATGCGACTCCTACTTGACGAAAAAGAGGCGCGATACCCGGATGACAGGTAGGCTTACAGAATTTGTGATAGGGTATGATACTCTTTTATGCGATCTGACACACACCTTGAAAACGGGTAGTGTGGTCAGATATACCGGTTTATTCTGGACCCGTAGGTGCCGAGTCTGGTAGTTGGGAAGGCCTGATGATGTATCGAATTGATGAATGCATTTATGTAATTATATAATAATCTTTATTGAGCACTAAAATGTGTACGAGTTACATTTTACAGGCTGTCTACACTAATCATAACAACTTTATAACAACTATACAAATCTATACAAATACATTATTTAGTCTACATCCAAATCTTCTGTGTGATGCAGTCCCCCAGGATCAATGTGGTTTATGTGGCTAACTACTGTTTAATCTAGCACCCCATTTCCATAGATTAGATCAACCTACTTTAGATCGACCTAACTCCCTGGGGGTTCATGCTAAATAGCTGTCAGCCGGGCAGACACGAAAGTTAATTACCCCCTTACAGCTTGTAGTAGGCAGGACGGACATTTAAGTCGGATTATCTGAAAGTAATCTAGTGAGACTCCCCTCGGGGATAGATCGATCTAAAATCTATGGGAATAGAGCCTAGGTCAGTTTTGATAGGTCCTTTTCACAGCAATCTCTTGACAATATTAATTTAACTATATTTATTACTGGGCTATCTCATCTTTAAGGCATTGTGCTAGTTTTGTATTTACCACAAATATGGAGGGGGGGGGAACGTATTTTTGTATATAGTTTCTCTTTTTCAAAAAAAAAAAAAAAAAAAAAATTGCCCTCATGATACAAGCCCTTTACCTTTGGTTACATTTCTTTCCCCACGCACTCCCCTGTGTCTTTGCCAGTCTACAATAGGAGACTAGAAACTCGTCCTCCAAATAAAAAGCAAGGTCACCTAGAATATACTAGTGTATATCTTTATTGATTATGTTAGCTTCATATGACTGCTGCAATTGTGTGGTAATTACCATTGGCTGCAGCATGGTCATTTGCCATTTAGTTTACCAGGCACACTGTATTTACTGTGCTGACTCATTGGGCAGGGGATTTATTAGGACCAGAGAGAGAGGGAGAGAGAAGGGGGGAGATAAAATACCCTTTATGGTTACTTTAAACAATTAACAGGCCCTTGGCCAGCAATTTCAAAAGTTTTTTCTTTTCTTTCACCATGAAACCAATGTGTACCCAGATGAAATTTTATCCAGAGGTGACCTCCCCTCCCCCCCCCCTCAAGCTACGGGCCTAACTTAACATGGACCATGCTTCCTAAGATTGACCAGCACAAATTTGGACCTTGCCCACTGTCCTAACACACTGACCATTGTCCTTGTCTGAAGGCTAGCATGTGTGGGGGTCATGATCATATTGGCTTTATCTTGTTTACACTAGAGGCAAATAACAAATTTACTTCAATGAGTAATATACATATGGGTACCATGGAACAGCGTTTGGTGTGTGCTTTATATGTTTGTTTGGGGTTCCAAGTTGTGAGTGCTATATTGTTTGGGTGTTTGTATTCAAGGAATGGGTTTTGAATTAAGTAACAATTTGAAGAAATCATTGCTGCTGGAATTGTGAAGTATTGTGGCTTATATTTTGAATTTTTGATTCAGTTTTGTGGTGCATGTTTTGGGAATATTCTTATAAAGCAGCTGCTGTAGGGTTCTATAATAGGGGTGTTACTAGGCCTTTGTCATATATATTGATGCTTCAACATTTGCTACAAAATGAATATCCATTTTCTAAGTTTGACAAAACAGTAACTGGATACTGCACTTAAAACTTTTAAAATTCCTTTCATTCATTAGTGGTCTAGTTATGATATTTTGTTGAGTATCAGATTTGGCTCCTACAAACTTAAAAACAATGAGACTTGAACAGTTTGCATGTGCTGCAGTTGTGTCACTTGCAGAGATCACATCTACCACAATAGTATCACTTGAACAGTTCACATCTACCACAATAGTGCCACTTCATTTTACATCTACCATAGTGTAAAGGCAATATATTAAGGTCTTCCTCATCTATCATTGATTTTCTGCCTGTTGTCATCTTGGTCAAAGAAGGTCTAAACAGATGGTCTCTATGTATTTTCATGCTTGAACTCATGCAAATTGTATCATCACCTCCCTAGAGATCTTGTCATGAGGATTTGTAGAGAAAACCCCAATTACTTTGAAGATGTGCTTAATTTATTTGCTGTGTTGATGTACCATGGGTGTCATATAATCCAAATACTGGGTGCTTCTCCAGTTTGGTTGGGTTGAGTCAACTTGGCACCACCCATATTAGTTGGTCTGCTTCTTAGCTAAACCCCACCATAGGATAGATGCCAAAGGCCTATCAACACCCCTATTATAGAACCCTGTAGCAGCTGTTTTATAAGAATATCCCAAGCACATTCTTTTTTTTTTTATACATGAAGAAGTTTACTTGACGTTATGGTCCTTGCTTCTGCTGTCAGCTCAGGATAAAATTGTCCCATTGCTATTGAACTACAAGGCTCTGCAGCATATTGATCATAGACCAGGTCCCATAGGAATCCTGGAGAATTGATGAAATTTGTGTGAGAAGGATGGGCCATTTTACAAAACATTTAATAATGATGTCATCAATGAGATCTAAATCCAATGAGAAAAGTATCCTCTGCTTTGTATATATATATATATATATATATATAAAGCTTCAAAATGATAATTTTATCATTTTAATTTATTTTATATTTTATTACATAGATGGTAATAATACCAATAGTGATATGGATATTGAAATGCCCATTTAGTCTTCCATCCATTAAATGTTTAGGAGACTTTATGCATGAATATTAGAAAAAAAAAAAAGAATATCTTGTGACAAACAGCAGTATACATGATCTTCGTATCCTTAAATAGAAGTTCCGCGCCCACCAGGTCAATAGTCGGGTACTGATTGATGGGGTTCTGAGCCTGCAAAATGGCAGAATTCACATTGCTAACATTTCCAGATATTAAGGGCCCCAAATCGCAAATCGGCCTGAAATTACTGGCATGGAATTACAACTAAGATGGGGCAATGAATGGTATGAAATGATTTATGCCAGTCAAGGCTGAGCTAGTTTGGCAAATTTTTCTCGCGTCCTCTGCCAAAGGGCTGGTCTGGAAGAGTGAAGAGCAGACAGCTGTTTGTATTGGTGTCTTTTTTTTGTGAGTCTACAGGAAGGATGTTTTTGAATTATTCAGTGGTTGTTGTGGTCTTAGGAGCTGCTGTTTTAGGGGTTGTTGATGGTTCAAAATTTGATAACATTGTTGATGTTAATTTTGTCAAAGGTGAGGCTGAAATCCAGTCCCTGCTGCAGTTTTGCCTGCTGGTTTTTTTTTTTTATCTAAGAGAAAGGGCGTGGCTTTTTGCGAATAGATTTTCTGGTTATACACTGTTATTTGGATAGCTAGTGGCATGTCTACACTCAGGGAAATCATTATGAACTGATCTTTTATGGAAATTAATTGTAATAATGGGATTTTTTTTTTCTTTTATATCTATTAAATATATACAACATGCTGATGCAATGATGTCATTTTCCATTTTGTAAACTTGTATATATTTTTATATTTCAGCACATGGAAATACCATCTCAATTGACATCCCATCTGTAACGACATCCCCAGGCCAGGATGTTCAACTGACATGTACTTTCGATGGCACCTGGGGGATTGGATTCAACATGCAGTGGTTAAAGAACGGAAATGCTATTGCGGATCCATCTTCTACTGAAGTCAAGCAGGACTTTGTTGGTCGCTTTAGTCTTGATTTGACTGGTACTGCATATACATTAAGTATTACTGGTGAGTAGTTATGTAATTGTTAGTTTTAAAGTAGTGTATGAAATGGAGTGAAGGAGTTGGCAGCTTATTTTCCCAAAAGGCATCCATTGAGCCTTAGATTTTATATTGCAAAAACATTATTTTTACTGGAAATTTCTACAATATTTTCCTAATTGTGAATTGGCATATATCATATCCAAAATTGCTGGCAATTATAAAATTCATAAACCCATCATTTTTTCTTGGGTTTACAGTTTTTGAGTTACTCTGGTTTTGTATCAGAGACTGGTAAATTCCACTTGCTATGGTAAATAGATATTTTGTTTTTTTACACCTCTGGACTTTCACCAATGATTATTCAGCTTTTCATATTGTATGCTTGAATATCCATTAAATTATGCCATGTTTTTATGTACAGACACAGATGTGTCTGTACATATTGTCGTCACCTCAAGGACAACCAATAGGCCTGTTGTCATGAAACTCACAGGAGTAATCAATCTTACTAAAACGCAGGTCAGGTTCAAAAATTGGCATGATCAGGCCACTATAGTAGTAGTTATGCTATTTTTTCACTTTTCAGCATATATGCAGCACTATAAACTCAATATAAGAAAAACAGATTGGCCAATTGTCATTAAACTCACAGGAGTGGTCAATCTTACTAAAACGCAGGTTGAGTTCGAAAATCAGCATAATCAGGCCATTATTTTAGAAGTTATGCTGTTTTTTTTTTTTTTTTTTTTCACATTTCCTCAGATTCAATTCTTAGGCATGTTAACAGTCTCATTATTGAACTAATAAGATACGTAAAAGTGTTTGTTTGACATTTCCTGCATCTTTACAACATTGTTAGTTGATTTTGAAAAAATGATGGTAAACTTGTTATCATGTATTGTGTAATAAAGTTTCAAAATGGAAATAAACTCATATCATTGCAGTTTGTCAGATTCAATCATTCACTATGTTCAGAATCTCAGAATAGAGGAAATTGGACATTTAACACTGTTCTATTGATATTTTTCCCATCTCATCAGCTTTCTTAATTGATCATATAAAAATCGCAGTTAACTGTTAATTTTGTTGTATGTTAAAAAATTGTTAAAAATGAAATTAAAAAAAAACATTTCAGAACGGTGCTGTTTTGTATACATTTTGGAATTTTCAAGGTGTGACTTTGAAGTTCCATGGTCCTGAAGACCTTTGCTAGTCACATTTTCTGAATATCCATGATACTAATATTTTATTATTAAAAATTGATGGTCATTATGCTGTTAAACATTATGTAATGTTGCATCAAAATAAAAGAAGACATTTTGGGTGCTGCTGCCATGATTACCATTATGGAAAAACCATGTTACTTATGATTGTCAAACTTTTGAAAAAGAAACAGGACTAAAATGCAGGATTGGCATGCAGTTCAAATTAGAAAGCCAGCTCAATTGAGTTATCATTTAATATTGAATTTATGCAATTTTGTGTGAAATTTTCATTTTTCTCATTCTGGCATTTTCAAAGTGTGAACTTGAACTCCCGTGGGCCTGAAGCCTTATGCTTGCTACACATTTTGCTTACATTGGTATCACCTATTGAGCATAATTAAAATTTGATACTGAATTTGCAGTTAAGCATAATGTACTTTTGCATCAGAATTGACAGTAGCCTATTTTGTGCATTGTTATTTTCTGCTTTTTGTCTGTACATTTGACAGCTTTGTTGCCTTGTTTTTATATAACACTAAATAATGCCTTGTTTTTTTCCCCTCTGTTGTTACCAGGAATTGAAATAGGTGATGCAGGCAACTATGAGTGTGCATTCTCCATCAGTGGTACAGTGCAGCAGACACTCTCCTCTGTAGTCACTGTCATAGGTAAGAATAATACTGGTCCTTTCAAAGTAATGTTTTCTAAATGATAAGTACTTATATCAGTTTCTGAAATTGTTATCCAGTGGATAAAAAATGGCTGCTATCCTCAGGATAACTGTCCGGAGAAAAACTATTTTATTCAGTGTTATCCATGGGATAGCACTATTCAGTCTTGATTAAACTGCACTGATGTATATATCTTTACAATGAAATGGCTCACAGTCAGTGGAGGGTCAATCCCCCCATCCCTCCTCTCTAATTCCTACCCTTCATACCATATGAATACCTTGAAAAATTCACTGTTTAAAGACAATGTATTTGTGTTCTCTGTCTTGACAGCTTCTCCGACAGACGTATTCCTTTACCATGGCAATATGAGCAACAAGATTTCAGGGAGCCAAAACTACATGTTTGAGGATCGCGTCGAGTCGGTTGTGGGATGTGCAGCTTTAGGTGGTCAGCCGGCTCCAGTACTTGAGTAAGTAACAAACACATTGGGGTGATTTATCACTTATAACTTATTAAAGTGAATGAAATTTCTCAAAACTAATTTCATTAGGTTTAGAATATCAAAAGATTCCTATAGATTTAAAAAAAGTTTCACCAACCTTGAATTACTATTTGGAAAAGCGATATTTACATTTTATTGCAAGTTTTAACAAGAGTTAAGAGTTTAAGAGTTTAAGATAAGAGTTTAAGTTTAAGGTAAAATAAAACTAAGATTTAATAGTATGATTGAATACGTTTTGCTTATAACCTTTAATCATTTGTTTTTCCCCTCTCAAAAACTCAGGGTCAGTATTGGGGACTCTGTCCAAACAGATTTCAATTCGGTTACCCTGGATCCTACTACTGATGCTGCAATCCAGAACGACAAGTTTGCACTGGGTGTGCAGGATGCCAACAAGAAGATAAAATGTACCTGGAAGACTCCAGATGCTACCAACCCAAGAGATCAAGGTTCTGTAGAAGTGACGCTCACTATTGGTTGTAAGTAGACTCTGCTAAGATTGCTTGGTCCACTGTCAGTTCGTCTCTCTCTCTCTCTCTCTCTCTCTCTCTCTCTCTCTCTCTCTCTCTCTCTCTCTCTCTCTCTCTCTCTCTCTCTCTCTCTCTCTCTCTCTCTCTCTCTCTCTCTCTCTCTCTCTCTCTCTCTCTCTCTCTCTCTCTCTCTCTCTCTGTATGTGCACACGTGAAAGAGAGAGAGAGAGAGAGAGAGAAAGATGATGATGATGCTCTCTATACATGAGATAATTCACTGTCCTTTCAAGTGTTACATGGGATGAGTTTTTCTGACTTTTTGGTAGATTTCCAACCTTTTGGGAGTCAAAAGTATCATTAGCCTAGGCTGCCACCTACACCCAACACCATATTATCCAATTTTTCACTTAATGCCAAACTCATCTCTGTAAATCACATGAGGGTGGCAGTGTATTATACATCATATGTACTGAGAGAAAGTACTTCATTTCACTGAAAAACAGCCCTAAAACCAAATAAAGTGTATGTTGCAACTATCGCATCACTTCTGAGTGTGTATTTTTTCATCTAGGACAGTTTTTATTGCTTGTCCTATTTTCCGAGTGCTGTAAAGTTTTACAGAGAGTCATTTCTGTTACAGAGAGTCAGCCCTTTATTAGATCCGTACAGGTTAGGGCTAGGATGACAAAAGTAGGTCAAAATCTAGATAGGGCTTACCTTTACAAATCGAGGGGAAGCTGTGTTACAAAGTAACAAATGTGTTAAGGGAAGTAACAAATTATTATTTTGTTGTCCTGAGATCTGGCTAAAATTATTGTCATAATGATAACATTATTTCAGATAAACCAATTATCCAATGTGAGAATAACCGTGTCGCCTACAAGGGGGACGCTGTCTACCTGATATGTACCGTGTACGCCATGCCAGAGGCATCCAACTTTTGGTGGGAGTATCCTGGATCAAACGCAACCCACCGTATCAATGGTTCTGCTACTTCACCTCAAGATAGCCGAATTGTGTCAACAATGGAGGTTAGTCATACATATATTCTGGGACATCAACCAAAAAAAACTTTTCTATAAAGATTTAATTTATGGCACCTGGGGCATGTTAGTGATAATATCATATTTAAATTAATAAGATACAAAACTTCAAGATACAGCAATTTGAATATTTAACAATTCAGAAATTACACTTTTGAAATTAATATGGGCCTGTGAATCAAAATGTTGAATGGCTTGTAAGAGAAATAATTATTGTTAGTATTCATCTGCTGGGTGTAGTTAGTTAGTAAATTTATTCATTATGTATTTTATAACAACTTAAGCATAAAGTGAGGCTATTTAAAACCAAGTAATAACATTTATGTTAAAAAATTAATTTTGTGAACAATTTTTTTTTGAGGGTCATATATATGCAAATAATAGATTGCTTGCCGTATCTTTGCGCCATTGGGCATGTGATATATTTGTTATTATTATTATTATTATTGCTATTCCTTTTAGGATTTGACGGGAAAAAATGTGGGCAAGAAAATCACCCTAACCATCAGTTCTGTTTCCAAGGATGATGCAGTTGAATACACCTTGTATGCTATGAACTCTCATGGACACAGTCAAAAGGCTGTGGCTGTGACATTTGCTGGGGGTGAGTAGAGTGCAGAGTACTCACTTTTTATTAATACAGACACAGGGTGAATGTTTAATTGAAGTGGATTGCTTTGAATTGAACTTGAATGGAAGTAAGCCTCATTTCGTGTAAAGCCAGTCCTTCCCCCACCCCCTTTTTCTTTGATATGTTACAATATTTTGATTTCTTAATCCATTTCTTTGTAAAACAAATTTTTTTTGTACTGTCAGTTTCACAAAATATTATCATTCTTGAAATGGGTCGATAAATTTAATTTCTAAGTGACAGTAATTTTTCCATTACTAGAACACTTGAAATTGTTGACTAAACATATCCCCCGTCCATGTTCATTTTTGTACTTACTGATCATTTTATTGAGTTACTGGCTTTCAAAACCTAAATATTGTTTTGAGGCCACTTTAGTCTTTTATGTTTGCCACAGGTTTCATTATTCCTCCCCAATGAAGTTCACTCTCTCTCTCTCTCTCTCTCTCTCTCTCTCTCTCTCTCTCAAAAAAGCTACACTGCCAGAAATGGAAAGATTCATTTTGGTTAAAGGTGATCACTTTATCCAGGGGACAATTATTTTTTTGATTCATTCTAAAGAAGTTGTGATCTTTTGCCTGAAAATGTATGAATATTTTATACCTAGTGCTTAAGAATGGCAAAAGTCTTAGAATATGACTTTAGGTCTCAATTTACCTCTTTACCTCTTTAGATTCATCATGTTTAGATTACCTCAGTGTGTTTGATTCCACATCCCATGCTAAAGGAAAGCTTGTACCAGATTAAAACTGCATCCTCCATCACACAGCACTTTCTCTTTTAAACATTAATTTTTTTTCTTTAGTCACGTCAATTTCTCCCTCAGATACTATCAGTGATTTCGTAAGTCCTTTACCAATGACCACGCAGAGGGAAGGTTAGTGCCATCGAAAAATGCATTATTGTAACAACCAGAATGTGTTAGGTGTGCATCTCTGCTTTTTGCTGCTGCTGAATCCTTGAGATGTGTTTTTTTTATTAAAGGTATTCTATCTGGAATTTTCCTGCCAGGTCAGATCAAACCATGAAAAATATGTTTTTTTCCAACTCACAAAGTATTGTTTGCCTCCTCCCTGCACTTGGATGTGTTGTTTTATACCATTTCTAATGAAATGATTTAATTCTAAAAGGCTGGTCAGTTATTTAGACTGTTTTGTCTCCCGGTACACTTGAGAACGAAATATCAGCAGGGGTTGTATCATTTTTAAAATGTCTGAATTAGGACAGATAATTAGCTTTGCAGCATACATATAGACATAGAGAACATGATTCTAGAGCATTTTCAAACATGGATAGTATACCTATAATTAATTTTATCTGTTTTTTCTTTTTTTTCCCACTGGTTCTTAATTAACAATAGAGGCAAAGTACAAGATGTAATGGCCATAGACTTTATTAGCTTTCCCATCTTCTGTTCTGTTGCTGGCTTTTTACCACCTAAGTTCAGAGTCCTCCATGTGAATTGATTATATTTAGATGCCTGACCCACTGATGGGAACAGTGGGCAGCTTTCAAAACTTAGGGACCATCCCACAGATATTTGGATCGATCTATTTCCATGGGGAGTCTCACTAAATTGTTATCTGCTATCGGCGAGGCCCAGTTAATTACCTCCCCCCCCCCCCCCCCCCCCCCAGCAGATTCGGTAGGCATGACAGACATTTAAGCCCCTTAAGCTGATAGCAATTTGGCGTGAACCCCCAGGGAGTTAAGTTGATCCAGATGGATCGATCTAGGCATGGGAACCTAGTCTTATAGTGCAGCATTTGTAGATTTGAAACATCTTAGTACAACCCCACTTTGTCAACTTCTAAGCAACGCCAGCTGTAGTGCTTTATAATGGTTATTATTATTATTATTAATATTTTGTTTGTTTTGTTTTGTTTTTACATTCATTCATTCATATCAAGAGAAAAACTTACATACATGCAGTAGATGTAATAGAAAAGATACATGCCCTTTCAATGCTTTTTTGGCTGACATAGCAATTTAAAGGCTATTCCTTGTCAGCATGTGACCTTGCCTTTGCCATGGATGATACAGCTTTTTTTTTTTTAAAACTGAATATATCTCAGACATGATTTTTTGTATTTGATTTTCTTTCTTGATAGACCCCAGCCTCCCATTTGTAAGTCAACCAAGTCAGACATGCTGAAAACTATTCGGAATGGTCGGACATTTGGACAGGCAGTGATGAAAAATGTGTCGGACCGAAAATCAACCTATCCATTTGAGAAAGATACTACCAGTATTATTAGGGTGGTTTATTTTGTTTGTGAATATGATAGATTTGATATGGAAGGGAAAAACGCTTTGGGTCTTATATAATTTTATTAGTGACGTATGTTGAATGATGACTGTAAATTCAAAATTGTGGCTCTTAAAACTCTTGTAGGTCCTTTGGACCGACCAAGTCCAATTTTTTACCGGTCCAGACAAATTTTGCCGGTCATGACCGATCGGACCAACAGTGTCAGCATGTCTGCCAAGTTGTTATTTTTTTACAACTCAAAATCATGTCTGATTTCGGTGGTCTTTTATTCTTATTATTTTGCTAACTATTTGTATGCAGTCCATGTCGGTGATACCTTCAAGTCTTCTCCATGACAAATTGTTACATTTGGATGTCTATATTTCATTCAAAATTAAAAATGAAGGAAAACTCTGTCATGTTTTATAAATAGCTCATGAGGTGATGGTTTTCTTGTGGATCTGTCACATATAGAGTAAACAGGAATGTACAAGTATCATCTGTGACATAGATTATATGCACAACTTTCAGGGTATAAAATCACCCTGTTTCCAGGTCATTAAAATGAAGACAGAAGCAGCATATAAAAATTGTTTTTGGACATGCTCAGTATATTATCTCCCTCCTTATGTGCAGACATATACCACTGTTTCCCCGCATGTGCAAAGTCCAAGACTGGGCTTAGATTGATCCATCTGGATCGGTCTAACTCACTGGGGAGTCTCACTAAATTGCTATCATCTTATTGGCTTAATTGTCTGTCACGCCTACTGAATCAGCTGTGGGGTAAAGATAATTACCCCTTACAGCTTTACTTGGTGTAACAGATATTTAAACTGTTTAAGTTGATAGCAATTTAGTGAGACTCCCCAGGGACATGCTGAAACTGATCAAATATCTGTGGGAATGGTCCCTTACACAGCCAGTAGGTTTGTCTGCACATAGGTAATTTTTTCTCGTATGTTAATGCTTTAGGCCAGGTGTGACGGTGCCTGTGTCAATGTGTGGGTTTACCTTTGTAATATTTTGGTTTTTGGCTTCTCTTTGCAGAGGTGAGCATGGCCAGCCATATCGGTGGCAACATTTTTCTGCTAGCCAGTTCGTTGTTGTTGTTGTTTGTGCGATAATCCAGAGCGAGACACCTTAGAAAAATATGATTCAACTTCAAGAACGCTACATCAGAAAAGAAGAGGCGAAAGACTTTGGTGACCTTGAAGTGAATAATTTGGAGTTTCTCCTTGCAGCAGTGAATGGAAAGATATATTAATACAAATAGTTCCTCCTCTTTTTACCAGATTAAACCAGGTCACACATAGAGATAGTTAAGTTTATTTGTTACATCAAAGAGATGTATTTAATTTTTGTACTCTTCCAGAAGTGTCAAAGCTTATTCATGTATTTGTATCTTTTCGTGAAAGAAAACGTGTTCATATTTTTTCCTGATCACTTCATTCACTGCTGCTGGAAATACTGTCATTTTATTAGAATCTGGTGGCAGTGGTAAGATAATGGCTGCTGTCTGAAAAAAAAATGGGGTGTCAGGCCATGGTGCCTGCACTTAGACCGACAACTTACTGCTTAGCAGCAAGAGAAAGAATTTCCAAACCTGATGATAAGCCAAGTAATTCAAGTGCCAGATGTAATAAAAGGCCCTAGTTTGGTGGCTGTTTTTATGGCTTTTTTACTGAGGAGTAGTTTTAGAATTTCTGAAACTTCAATGAAGGGTTGTTTCAAAGATAAAATGGCTTGTTATGGTATTTTTTATTTGGTTTCCCTGACAGCCTAGATAATGACTAAATAAAAAATATTTTAACCAAGTTGTTGGGTGGAGTTGATGATTTTGATTTAAAAACCAGCAAGTTCATCACACCTTCTCCCAGTATCCCCTGTAAAAATGGCCACCAAGTTAAATGTAGAAGTAGTTCTATTTCTCTGTAATGGAAATTAAATCAGTGTGCACATTACTACTGTGAGTATGTATAGAATAATGTCTTAGCAGAAACTTGATCTGGACCCCCATTTTTGTAATTATTTTAAATCTAAAATGTTTAATAATACTGATTATACATTATGATATGACATTTTTTAAGTTGACCCCCAATCCAGGGAACAAAGAGAGGATGCTTACTATATTTTTATGCTCACAATAATTATCTTTTAGCATCTATCAATGCATCTATGGTGTATTTTAGAATAGTTACTTCTATACTGAATGATTTATTATTTTCCTTCGTGTTGTGATGATTCAGCTGCTATCAGAGCAGGTATATTTTAGACCAGAAAGGGTCACAGAATGCATCAATAGCTAATTAAACCAGATAAGGCACATTCCATAGTTTTCACCCAAGTGTTTTTTTTAATCAGCTGCAACACAGCCAAGCCGTTCCTTGAGTTGTAGATGATCTTCCTAACATTATTACATTTTCGTAAACCAAGGCCAATACACCCTGAGACAGGTTCACTTCAACCTGGACCTTTTTTATCGGGACCTTTTTCATGTTACTGCAGCATTAATGAGTCATTAGCACTTGTGGGAAAATTAAAAAACATTTTTTAAAAAATACTTTATTTTGTTGATATTATGTTTTGAAGACAACAAGGGGTGTTGGTTGGTGATCTGGTGATGCATTCTGAACACCTCCTGAGGCTAATTTAAAACCAGTCTGATTTCAGTTTCATGTATTCATTAATTTAGACAGTGACTATATGAAATTATGACAATATTTATACACAAACAATTATATTCATATATACTCAGGTAAATAGAGGTTTTTCGCGATCATGTGTACAGCTTTTTCAGTAGAACTCGATACAGATATGTAGCTAACGCCACAGAAATTGTAAAGTGTGATTATAATAATAAATGGGCTGATGGTTAAGCGTAACTTGTACACTGCATAGTTTGTTGCCTGACGACAAGATATTTAAACTTTGGCTGGCAAACTGTTAATGACAGCAAGCAACTTGTAAACAGGGTCTTCACTTAAATATATATTTATATATGGAAATACGTACCATCTCCGTGAAGTGATTAAGGAGTCCTTTCTTCGGAAATGGTGATATTTTTCACTTAAAATTGTGGTGTTTTAGATAGACCATTGCTTGCTCATTTCTAGGTTGCTTTATACCTACTTTGACTGAGACTGTTACTTGTTGTTTAGACGCAAATTGTATATGCTTGTGACACGTAGCTTGCATGAACTGCTTTTAATATAATTATTGAAAGGTTTATATTTTTAATTTTTGGTTGTGGAAGAGCTGTGAGCTGGAGCTGTGCCAGTTGCAAATCACTTTACAAAACTAAAATGCTATATACAGTGGTATTTTTAAAAGGTGTCATGAAGCATTCTGATGACATTTTTTTTTTTAGAAGAATGTTATACAGGTTGTTTCACAGGAATAGTTTTTCATGGGAAATGTGTTGTTCAGCAAGGAGCCGGAGTATTTGGCTGTTTAGAATCCATTGCATATGTTGATAGTATGATGATAGAATAATTACGACAGATAAGATTTTATCAGCTACTTTTACACCATTCATTATCTGAGCTTTTAAATTTGGAGATGGTTTTGTGAAGTGGAAACAACTGCACAATGGATAAAGCTGAGAAATTTGGTTTGTCTGCTTAAATGGTTGTGAGCCTCGTTGCATACCGAGGTTTTTATATACATATATGTTTCTTGGTGGGTTGTTTGGGTGTATTATTGTACAAATGGCGGCATGGTTTTGTCAGTTTTTTTTTATTACTATACATATGCAGCATCTTGTTGTTTTTAACGATAACCTTTTAGGTCTGTATTACCAGTGTGTCATAGGGCCATTCAGAATAGATGATCTGAGTACTTACTGATCTGCTGACTAAATATGGCCGACCACACTTCAATAGTGATACTGCTGATTCCTGATGGTCACACCCGCCATTAAACAGATTAAATCTCAGCTCCAAGGTTTAATTGCTAGTTCCCTGCAGGGACAGCATGTGGAGGCAGGGAGACCACCATGGAATTAGTGGCATCACTTTTGAATTGGGGTCTGCCATATTTAGTCAGCGGATCAGTAAGTACTCGGATTATCTATTTTGAATGGCCTTAAGTGTTTTGATACACTCCCATACAATTGTATACTGTCACTGTTGTGATTGTAATATCTTTCCACGGATTAATACACATAAAAAATGAATAATAATAGTGGGTTTATTGATTGAAGTATGTAATACTGAAGTCAAAGAGTAGTGCAGAGCACTTTTCAGCTCTTTATGGAAAATGGAAGCAGGATTTTAGAATGCCTGTCGTCTGCTCCAAGCACTTTTCACATCTGATTTAGCACTGTGTACACCGTGATTATTAACCAATTAGTTGGATTTACCAGATCATATGCATTTAATTGTAAAATGAGTGTGAAATTATGGATTTTAGAATGGTCAGATTTGTAAGTAAACGTAGGCAAGGTATTTTAACTGTGAATTGATGATGATTCTTTTGATTTCTTGTATACGGATTTACTGTACATTGAAAATATATCAGTCTCTAGTGCTTGATTGTAGAAATGTGTGATTCTTGAACTTAGTTTATTTTGTAAAATTCTCTATCTCTACAAGTATACATATTGACAGTAACCAACATTCTCTTCTATATCTCTGGCAAGGGGGCACATTACCTATTCCATGATTCTGTGTTCTGAATATAGATACACCTATATCAGTGATTTCCATAGTTAACCTGTTAGCTAATTTTCTGTTACCTGTGATTTATTGTCAAGAATGTACTGAGAAATCCCACTATTGTCTTACAGTAAATCCGCAATAGCCACAGTTTGGATAAAGTTGTAGTAACAAAGCAAATTTAAATTGCAAAAGCTCGACAGATTATGGAAAGGGAATATCCCCGTTTTTTTTTCATTGTTATTATTATTTTTTTACAAACTATCCCAGTTAACGAATTAGGGGGAGGCACGTGACTGTTAAACGTGACACTGTTGTGATCACGTGGTTCATACCTTGCGTGTGTGGTCCGAGGGCTATCGAAACGAGAAATGGAGCGAAAAACTTAGTCGAGTTTGAAAAATGTTTCATGGTGTGTACTTTAAAACTAAACTGTGGCGTTTGGATATTAGTTCTTAATTAGTGGGACTGCCATTTGGGTATCGGTTTTTGGTCAACTTCACAGCCAGGATAGCAATGTCTTCTCTGTTTGTATTAATGTATTGCTGTGCGTTTCTTTTTAATCTTTCTACCCTCCTACGTCCGACTCTGGGTGTTTATAAGATTAATAGATGAAAAGATTTTACGTGAAAGACTTTTTGGGATGTAATAAATTGTTGGAAAATGTATTTGTTGGGTTTTGTTTTTCTTTGAAAAAGGGTAATTTTGAAAGCACGAATACAAATCATTTTGGCAAATTATATCTTGAAAGGTATTTAGTTTGAAATTTCCTCGCCGAGTCTATTTTTTCTCCCACGCCCAAATGATTGCTTGACCAGGCCCTGCACTTAAACAATTTTGCTACATTCCCTTTCAGATAATTTGGTTCTAAACCAAATACGATCCATTCAGACGCTCATGTCTTTCTGACATTTAAGAAAGAAATATCGACTTCGTTTGTAAGCAGTGATTGGGAAAGATCAGTAGCTTTTAATGATATTTAGACTAAAAATATGACTGGACAATTTCAAACGCGTCGAGTAAACCTTTAAATTTTTACTCTGTTATGTCGTCAATATCTGTATATAACCAACTGCAATACACTGCAACTGAATAATGTATAAAGCCATCGCTTTCAGTGAAGAATAGCCATTCAAAGTTGCGTCATTAATAGACGTGTGAAGATTCTTTTGTCTATATAGCTACTTACGTTTGTCTAAAGCTACTTATATATGTCTGGTCTTACCTGCCAATATTTCGTCTGCTTGCAGTCAGACTTGATCAGGGAATGAGGTTTTGATAGGTGTGACAATATATCACCCCCTCTGGTGTGTTATTTGATCAGACCCCCCCCCCCCCTTGCCTGCCCCTCTCTTAGGAGTGGTAGGTACAGGTTGGGTAGCTCAGTCCCATCATTCCGATTCAACTTGGCCCCATGTAATACCCCTTTAACACTGGACTGCGTCCTTTCTGCGACCATGAAATTTGACATCGCTGTGGTCTTAATAAGGAGGCACGTGCATTGATTTTGTATCAGAATGAATGCTCAATGATCGGCCAGTTGTCGGCACGTAAAATATTATAATTTTTAAACTCTCAAATGGGGCCGTACTGCTGGACGCAGAAAAGACGCCGTCCAGTGTAAAGGGGGCTTAAGTAGATGCTGATCGCTTCAAGAACTTTATGTCGTATAGGTCCCGTGGCTCTCCTTCCAAGATTTTTGTCTTCTAGGGTTGTTGATGTTATACAATACCCTGAACTGTCTGTTCCTGGTGTTGGCTGAAGGCAGATTTTTTTATCACGTTTTTTAATAGATGTTTGATGTTCCGTGATTCTTTCTGTTATGGAACGTCCTGTCCTGACTGAAAGCAGACGATATATTGGCTAGTAAGACCAGACAAATATAAGTAGCTATAGACTTGTAAAGAATCTTTACAAGTCTATTACAATAACATAGATAATGAACTGTTCTACGCGTGACATTAGGTTTATCAAACTAGACGACGTTCCATTTCGTTATAAAAAGATTTTGATTTAGTCCAAATGCATTGCTATCTCCCCTCTCAGCTTCAGACGAGCACATGCGCTATCTAACTGGATGAGATAGGATAAGATAGCCATGGTTGAAGTTAGTCGAAATACCGTCAATAAACCCCGCTTATTGATCGTAGCCCAGCTTCAACATTTATTATCTTTTGACAATGACAGGGATGTCCATATTAACAGTATTGTACGTCTGTAAACTTACTGACTAATAAATAACTGAAAAAGGACACTCCAGTTGAAGTAATGCGTCCATATCATTTAATCAAAATAAGATAGTCGCGACTCTCGCCCTATCTTGAAAATAATCAGCGAAGTCCGCGTGACACTGACTTTAAATCTCTCCTTTACAGCAACCATGAAAATTGAATTCGGAAATCAAAGACAGGGTCTCTGGGCCTCAGTTTTTATTATATGTCTGATCGTAAATGGTCAAATTTCTACCGAGGCTAAGAACTGCAAGAAGATCGATGACTGTTCCTGTGAGTTCGACGACGGAAGTGGACGAGTTGACATACGGGGTCTTGGTAAACAGGACGGAACGCCAGCGTAAGTTATACCACGGGTATTAAGTAATAGTAGGCCAACATTATTGCCTTTTACCAGAGAAAGGTGTCAGAGCTTTCTTTCTTCAGCAGTCAAAATCTGAGGTGTTTGGGAAAATGTCACTGATAACCGTTAGTAGCAGTTGCCTGTGCGTCATCTAGTGTATCAATATTTATTTGACTTACACTACGCTAAAATCGCGTGAAACATACTACAGATTAAAAAAAAAAGAGCTGCCAATTTAACAGTTATAGGCCTATATTTTCCATTTCTCTATACTGCTTCTAATCCAGTCTGACTTCCTGTCGAAATTACACTTTTCCTCGTTTTCAGTACTCTTTACAGTGCTAGTAGTCTCAGCTCTATACGCACAGAGCCACAAGGACCCATTCACGTTTCGTAAAACATGTAAAACATGTATTTATAAAGAAAATCAACCATTATGTCTATAAAAACATTATCTAGATAGCCTCATTCCCCGATGAAGATGTTCTGCTAGTCAACAAAATATTGGGGATAAAAAACTATTTCAGTATTAAGCTGTTGGCCGAAGAAAAATTACTCCATTCTTAAAAACATTACGTATACACAACTATTGAAAAGGATAAAGAAAAGGGATAGAATTGCTTCTAAGTGTCTGTTTGTCTCTCTGTATTCATTTGTCTCTTTGTTCATAGGTTCAGCGCTAACGAGCCAAATAATTATTGGAATTACCAGTACAACCCATGTTACCCGTTTTCACAGGGAGCCTACTGTCAGAACGTCGCAGTAAGTGTACAGTTTACAGTTGTCCTTTTTGGAAGATATTCAGGATCTTACATGTTGGTTATAGTTTTGACCATCTAACTACGGCCTTTCAAGTGATAGCGTTTGGTTGTATTGTTGTAGTTCATAAGGGGCAGCGCGTGACGTCATGAGCAGCCACTCTTTCCAGCTGGCAAAAACAACCCAAGTATCGAGACATTTTCAAATACTACTTTAACGACAGAGGCACGCTGCTGGGAGAGATGCGTTAACAGTAAGAGGGTGTTGGAGGCCTGGCTAATGCTTCTTTGCTTTTATCATACTATTTAATAATATACTTAAATTCTATCCAGGTCTGCCAGAAGTCGAGCGGAGGAGACTATGGCTATCCCATAGGCCGGCAGGATTCAGCAGAGTGGAGCTTTGATCCCAAGACACAACAAGTCCAAGTAAAGTACTCAGAGTCCACGGGGCTAAAAGAGTAAGTTTGGGTCTCATTCTCATTTTCGACCGAGCATACATGTAGTATAGGCACCGCATGTACATGTAACAAATTCACAGGTGTCCATATTGGATTTGGCAACCATATTGGAATTTTCAGACACCTCCCCTATATATCCAGAAATACTAAGAATACCATTTTCTATAACCATGCCAAATGTCTAGCTTGTGGGTAAAAGTACACAAATTACATTAACTACACCATAGTATAACCATTCTCTTCGTTTGCTGTGTAATCTTTTTCTAGCCATTGTTATCGTGGCAGGAAAAGAGCTGTACTGGGGGTGATGCAAACAGGTGTCTACTTTCGAAACCTAAAACTAAAACAAACACGTTACTAAAAGTGCTTTGAACACGGTCTGCAAGACGCTGGGGACATGGAAGAATATAAGGACGATATATACATTAACTTTTTTTTTCTTATATGCAGGAGCACCATAGTGACGTGGAAATGTGACCCCGGCGTCACTGGTGATGCGACCTATAAGGCAAACACTGGAAACACGTCACCATATGTGAGTGCACTGTACTTAACCTAGGCTCCATTTAGAATAGGGGAATAACAAGTCCGAGGGTCCAATATACATATTGTTATGCGATATTTATGAGAAAAAAAATTAATTTCTCTTCTGCTACTGCCCTCCGAGCAATTTCCAAATTTATGTAAATTTCTTTTTTTTTAAGATAAAAGATACGTCTCCGAGTTTCGATTGAAATAAATTACGAGAAAGCTGTTCGTTTATTCATTCCTTTATCTATTTATTTCTTTATTCTTTGATTACACTTAACTTCAGATTATAATGTTAACAACACTTTCAGACGCTCACTGTTACCCATGCAAGTGCGTGCCCGTCTCATAACACTGGTAACACTGGGATCAGTGGGGGTACCGTACTCATTATTGTGTAGGTACTCAACTTCACCTCTCTCTCTCTCTCTCTCTCTCACCGGCCACTCTCTCTCTCTCTCTCTCTCTCTCACTTGCGCGCATTGTTCGTTTACATCATTTCCAACGCAAAAAGCGATGTCGTAAACGGATGAATCGTCTGTATTAGAGATTTTCAATAATGAAATCATGCTATTTATCTATTTTATTGATTTACTATAATTTTTTGTTAAACCATTTGGGTTTATATATTTCAGGTTCGTAGTTCTTTTACTGGTTTACGTAATAGCTGGCATAATATTCAATAAAGTAAGAAGGCAAGCCTCGGGAGCCGAACTCATCCCTAATGCAAACTTTTGGAAGGGTTTCCCATATTTGGTAAAGGTAAAGAATGCATTTTATGTAATGGAGAAACAAATAAAGAACCATAAATAGAAGTCCAAAATAAACGAGAAAGAAAGAAAGAAAGAAAGAAAGAAATATAAACTAAGAAAATAACGTTGACAGAAAGAGAGAAGAAAAGACAGAAAAAGAGATGAATCATTTTAAAAGGGGTAGTTGTTGTTGTTGTTGTTGTTGTTGTTATTATTCAACCTCCTGAGTGTTACTAAGGTCTAAGATGTGACAATGTTCTATTTAATTCAGGATGGCGCTGTATTCGTGTTTACTGGATGTAAGACGGACAGAATTTATAAAAACTTGGACACAAAATAGCCCTCCTGACCAAGATAGGAATGAATATTTGTAAAAATAATGTATTTACTGTGAGGACTATAAACACATGACTAAAATCAAGAACAAACAGACGTTGGGGAGAGTTGGTGGTGTTTGGTGGTGTTGGTGGTGACGAAGAATCAACTCCTTTTTCGAAGTCAAAATGGTAAAATCAACCCAATTTTATTCCGAAAATCCACACCTTGTGGTGTTATAGAAGGATCTAAGGGCACAAATTGCCCCATTTCTTCGAAACTCAATGTTTGGGATTTAAGACGTGGTAGGTTAAAGCATATGTAACCCCCGCTGTATATGTCCAAGGTCTGTCATTGACTTAAATAAGGCCTACTAGCAAGTGTCCTCAAATATGAGAAATGTAACAAAGACGATAACTGATACATGTATTTAAAGGTTTGTGCTCACACATCCTGTTTTTAATTTTTATTCATTATTTATTTATATCATTTATTAACCACACTTCCTGCTTCAAACTATATTTATTTACTTACTTATTTTTTTATCACACATTTTGTTTAAAGTTATTATCTTTTTTTCTTTAACTAATTTTCTTCATTTTTTCCGCAAATAAATGTTCATGTACTTACTGCTCTACGGGAGTTAAAATCCTTTATTTTTCTCAAGCCACTCCATATAGAGTTGGGGTGCTTATAATCATTCAGCCAAGCTGTGCTCGCACTGGGTTCCTTCACTCGAGAGAATCGGTTATTGTGATATCACATACTCTATGCTACAGTGTATTATATGGGGCGAGTATGGGCGAGTGCCGGAATCAAGACACTTGCGCTCGGTCGCAATGGGCGCCGCTTTCGAGTTACGAGGCCCAGGTATACGTTTACGAGCGCACGCTCTTTTATATTTATTTCACTAATGATCAATTTCACACTCATATACACATAGACTTTTTCTTACTATCCGTTCCCGGTTTGATTAGATGAAAGCAAGTGACGTTTCTTGCAGTATGACGTCATACAGCATGTGCATTAGAAAGCGCACACTGGCGTGGGCAGACATGCGCATACTGAAAGAGAGAAAGCAAGTGTCAATCGCTTTCAGTAGAAAACTCCACAAATAATCCCATCTTCATTTCAAAGGTGAATGGCGCCAATGGTAATCACGTTAACAAACACTTCTCGGTGGCGTCCTCTTTATGGTGCGTATATGTAACACGTGCCCTAGTTGACGTACAACACATACCCATCTAATGGAAATGTGTACACCGCGCCAGTTGATTTAACGGCAGACTGTCTTAAGGACACATACACGTTATCTTGAACGCGAAGAGATAACTGGTGGGGGAGGGGAAGCGTTCAGGCAATACCTTTGTACCCATCTCTCCCCTCCTCTCGTCGATAACCTCTTACACGGGGCTCACACTTTGCAAACTCCTTCCGCTGGAGTCAATAGTCATCAGTTCATCGTTTTAAACATATTATGCAGAAGAAAATGATCAGTTGCATTGATTTTATTTTCTTTAAGTAATTTAATGAGGCCGTTAATAAACGTCTTTTCTATAGGTTGAACTCATGCACGATTTAACCGATACAAACCAACAAAACTCAAAATAAAGTTAGTTTTACTGGTTACTGGACGGACAAGTCAGATATTGATACAGAAATACTCACGTCAAGTAAATAGGCAATGCAATATTGTTATTTAGTTAATATACGCCTTGATATATGAGGAAATGAGAAGTCAAAAGTTTTCTATTACCCCTGTGTGACGGGGTTTAACTTCATATGCCCTTGATAACGTGTTCTAGTATATGTATATATGGGTCAGGTGACCCATATTTATTGTCAAAAGTTTAATTTTGAGAAACATAACACTGCAAGAGAAGGCAAATTTGCAAGAAGAACCAGGGGAGACAAATTGGATTGAACCCACGGACTAAGGGAGAAGATTACCGTTGCGAGCACATCGTTTTCCAGGGTGCTTCAAGTGAAGAAATGAACGCACTATAGATGCACTGGTATAGGCCCTCGCATTTTTTTGACAAGAATCCTACAAAAGCGGGAATAATAACCGAGGAATGTATTAGCACAACAAGAACTATTCTACGATTCCAGGCTCAGGATTCGTATAATCTATTGCAAACTGTCTCCTGAACATTGCATCTGATCTACGTTCGTATCCCGCAGATACAATGCATTAAGGCCTAAATGCAATATACCCATTAAAACGCTTGACATCGTGATACAGACTTTTCACTCTTAATCATAAAGTACACTTCTGCAGGAAAAGAACCCCTTAACCATGGACAAGAAAGAGAACGTGCTTTGTATGATGTTGGCATGGAGTTTGGTATTAAGTTTTACATTCAATATTGCCGCGGCAAGAGACTGTGTCAAGGTAAACGATTGTTCCTGCCAAATGGATGACGGTTCTGGGTTGGTGGACATTGCCACACTGGGGAGGACGGACGGCAAACCCGCGTAAGTATAATATATTGTACACGAAGATACAGTATTTGTTCATCTCATTGGAATGTCATTCAATGTGTGGGGTGATTTGTTTGGGACTGGTGTCCCGTTCCTACTTTTTCGGCACTATTGCAGTCCCCTCCCCCCCCATATAACTCTGATTTCGATATCTTTTCTATTTATTAATTTGTGTGGTGACTATGACCAGTGCCTCCGATATTAAAATAAATTTGCTGTAATCCTATTTGCCATCGAGTTTGAAAGTTTAATTAAAATATAAAAAATTATCTACTTACATTCCAAACTATTGTTTGTATTGCATAAAATCTATTTGAAATGTAGAGACATTGATGAAAGTCGCCTTAACATAAAAATAAAATAGGGGAATTTAAGAGGGTGGGGGGATACTGCAAAAGTATGCTTTTTCACCTATACCCACTACAAGTTTTATTTAGCTAGTTAGATTGTTTGGATGTTAAATTAGTGAAAGATAACGTCAGACACAAAAACTAATCAGAAAACGTACGAAAAGGTACCCCCCACCTCCACAGGTACACTTAACTTTATTTTCTGATTAGAACCACTTCCGAGGCGCCTGTCATGCACCGGTGGTTCTGATCCTCTCCATATGTCACCTGACCTTCTCCACCATGAGCTGACCTTTTCGACCTTGACCTAACCTTCTCGACCTTGACCCAACCTTCTCGACATCATCAACCACTGACTGTATCCTTCTGTTATAACTCCTTGCTGTAACTATGGTTAGGAGTATGGTCTTGTAAGAAGAGGGCGGTAATACATGTATTCTCGCTTGTTCACCTCACACAACTTTTTAAAATATTTTTGTGCAGATTCTCAGGCTTGGATCCTAACAGTGTGAAGTACTCGTACAACCCGTGCTACCCTTTTACAGACGGAGCGTGTGAAAATGTGGCGGTAAATACTCTCAATATCACCTTACGTATTTTAAGTGTGTGAGACAAAACTTAGATACACTGGTAATATATATATTTAAAATTAATTTAAATCTAAATTTATAATGCATTTCTTTTACTTACGATCTCTCTCCAAAGAGGACTACTGTGATAGAAAACTCACGACAGTTTTGTTTATATTTACATATTCTTATTTTAAACCCAAAAGCACAAACTGTTATGATTTGCTATCATATTATGTCAAATATCGGTTGAAACCAGCCTCGTTTCAAAACGCATATCCTACTCACGTCGTTCTCGAATAATTAGGCTTCGTAGTTCAGCGACGATTACATGTATAAGTTCTCGCGAATAACGAGGTG
Organism: Lingula anatina; assembly: GCF_051362555.1. Taxonomy (NCBI): domain Eukaryota; kingdom Metazoa; phylum Brachiopoda; class Lingulata; order Lingulida; family Lingulidae; genus Lingula; species Lingula anatina. The sequence continues at coordinate 2,846,703 of NC_141771.1, read as the reverse complement.
TCTGATTACATACTGTTGTGCAAAAAGAAACTGAAACAGTTAAAAGAAAACAACCAGAAAAATATTATTTATACATTTTATAATGTATTTGGTTCATTTTTTATTCGTTATCGCATTGCACCTGCTTGTCTTTGATTATCCCTGGCCCCTCTCTCCTCCCACACCTCCTTTGATTTTCCGCCTTAAGGTCATTAGGGGCGATTCCCATTTGTGTTGGTACACTCCACCGACCCTATTTTCACGTAAAATGCTGTTTCATTTCATATATCTTCACAGGCGTGCCAAAACCTTCAGAACCAGAACATCCCTATTGGAAAGCAGGATGGTTCTCTGTGGAATGTTGACCCTGCCTCCAATGAACTCATTGTGACGTATACACAGAACTCTACAGGCCAAGAACAGTAAGTTATAACATCATCACATGTAATGATCAGGAGTACACAGTCTAGTGAATAAAAGAAAATTATGACATCTACACAGCTTATAATGACTTATAAAACAACTTATGCAAGTAAGGTATCCTTTTTAGAATATTTCGACAGTGCCATCAGTGATGGTCCACAGAAATGTGCGGATGTATATGCAATGTATGCGTGTGACATCACATAACGGGACTGATAGTCTCACCGTTTGTGGTAATCAATCCCTCACTTTTACAGAGTCACCATCGTCACACTGGTATGTAACAAAACCATCACTGACACGGCTGATTACATCGCAATAGGCACCGTCACGGGGAATGCTCCCTATGTAAGTACATCGCAATAGGCACCGTCACAGGGAATGCTCCCTATGTAAGTACATCGCAATAGGCACCGTCACTGGGAATGCTCCCTATGTAAGTACATCGCAATAGGCACCGTCACTGGGAATGCTCCCTATGTAAGTACATCGCAATAGGCACCGTCACTGGGAATGCTCCCTATGTAAGTACATCGCAATAGGCACCGTCACTGGGAATGCTCCCTATGTAAGTACATCGCAATAGGCACCGTCACTGGGAATGCTCCCTATGTAAGTACATGGATCATGGAGTTATGTCTGCCAGAGGAGAAACGGGGAGAAAGGGAATCCCCCCCCCCCCCCCACGTCCCTCAACATGAAAGATCCTTCACCATTCCACTTCTTCCTCCCGAAACACAGTTTACTAATCCAAGCATTTCATTCTGTCCCTGTGCCATACGCCTCTTTATAAATTTGTCCAAGTCTACTTAGGCCCCGTTCACATGACAAGTCTATTTTCTAAAAATCTATTTTCTATTCGCGGTATCTTGTAATCACGGTCCATGTGCCCTGAATATCCCGCGGCGTAATTACTGGCGGCGCTAGCCAGTTACTTCCAAAGCTGTAATTAATTCTCGGGATATACAGGGCACAGCCACCGTGATTACAAGATACCGCGAATAGAAAATAGATTTTTAGAAAATAGACTTTCCGTGTGAACGGACTCTTATTATATTATTATATTTGGTGAGCGAATGTCCCCGTACGGCCCCCGGGCTCTGTCCCCTTAACAAAGTTTTAAATTTCCCGATGGAACCTTTATCAACCTACAAATGGGATTAAGATTGACAGATATTAAGTCATCCTAACAAAGTCCAATGTGATCTTATAAGATCCTGTAGGATCCTATAGGACTTTTTCGTAAAGGTAGTATTTATTGCACAACGGCGCTAACGCTGGGTTTTGGAAAATATGTTCTTGTCGTTCAAAGATGATATTGCTTGGCAAAGTTATTAATTTTTGTATTTTCTTTGTAGTTTTTAAGTATCAGTCACAAGTGCGCATGCCCAGGACTTTGCACGCCAGGTCTGAGTGCAGGAACCGTCATCATCATCGTGTAGGTATCGCAGCACTCGGCCATCCTCGGGTGATTCCGTATCTAATCAAATCTGTGTAGATTAAAGTTTTATATGGTTCAATGTGCGGAATCGACCGAATATTCCAGAATGGGTCTCATAGATATAAATGTATTTTTTCTTTTCATTTATTAGGAAATGCTAATATAGTCAGTAAGTACAGCGTATATAATTTCGTATTTCTCATTCTTTGAAATTGTATTGCCTGATTCTCTCGTTACGTCACCCCTAAATTTGTTTTCTGTACCCTACGAAATACAAGTATAAAAATATACTTGCATTACAACGATTATTATTGCTTGTTAAAACCTTAAAATATAGAAAAAAAAACACGTTCGATTTAAGCTCGTCGTAGTTGCCTCTTATAATAACGGTATCTACTAATATAACACCCTTTTAAAATAAAACTGGTGTGACAGCAATGGTAGTCCTAGGAATGGAAGTCCAATATGATAAGTCCAGGTAAGAGTTAGTCGCAGTATATTGTCACCTGTACAGGATGACGAGGATCAGACAGCGGTTCCTAGCGGACTACCATTCTTGCCACACAGTCACCGGTCTGGACGCAACCACTGTAACCATTTTTGTTATTAGGTTCTTCTGCGTTCTTGCTGTATATCTCATAGGAGGAGTGCTGTATACTAAATTTGTAAAGAAATCCACGGGGATGGAGTTAATACCGAATTTGGGCCTGTGGAAGACATTCTTTCAGTTGATAAAGGTGAGGAGATGAACTGTATACATCGGATATTATCGGCCTTTTTCGGTGGTTCTAAAAGACATGCGCTTTCGCGAGGTTAGCGTCATCGCTTGATTTGAAAAAAAAATGTTAATGGAGTTTTATACATTGTTATCCTTTTTATTTTTCTCAGTCCATTAGAACCTTCTTACCCTCCCTTCAATCAGCATCTATATAGATAAGTAACACAGCCGGTATAAATAACCTACTAGTACGGCATAAGGTCCATTCAAAATAGGGGACTAACAAGTCCGAGGATCAAATATGGCTGACCCACTTGAATACTTCCCCACGGGATATCTGTTCAGTGTCTTTTAGCGCTGGAGTGGGGTGCCAGATTTTACTCTCGGACTAGTTAGTCCCCTATTCTGAATGGGGCCATACTCACAAGTACATGTACTGTAGGCCAGAAATAGCTGCCCCTCCCCCCTCCCTCACGCACTTGTCTCTTTGCACTGCTCTGGATGCTCTTGTTAGGGCGAATACATTTTAAAAATCAAAATCAGGGCAATGATATGATAGATGAACAAAACTTTTTTAGATGTCATTGTTTTATATGTCAAACTTGACTTTAAAAAACCCTAATGACAAAGTCATATAGGCGGGCTACATGTACCACGTCTGTAGTAGGAAAACATGAATCTATGAGTAGACATGCATAAAATAGGGTATTACTGAAAATTAATTGCTAAGTAAAGTTATTGCTGTCAATAAATACAAATAAAGTGTTATTAACTGTTGGCTTTTTTTTTTCAGGACGGTGTCATGTTTCTCGTCGGGAAGTGCAGAAGGAGCCAGTATGATAGAATATAAAGTTGTCATCAGTATGCCTACTTAGAATTTTGTATTCTGTAAATATTTTTATATGCCAAACGACTAATAATTTACAAATTATTTCAATCGGTGTTACGAGTTAAACCTGAAAGAAATTGATTCAGAATGTTCCGAATGATGCTGTTAAAGAGAGAGGCGTTATGTACAGCTTTTTCCAATATGTGATTTATATTAAATTGAAAATTATATTTTCTCATCTTTAATTTTACTGAAGTTTTAATTTTAAGGTAACAAATAATGGTCATTGTATGCAGTATAATACCACTCATTCTGCTAGTTGAGTCAATGTTAAGCTTCGAGATTATGTTAGTTGCAACACGTAATTTGTTCAATTCGGGTATTGTGGTTGTTGCGACATGGCGAAGTGATAAATAATTAATCAAAATCAATCTTATCGCATGGAATGTTCATAATACAATAAAAAGGAGATAAATGCATATGCATATTAGATAGACTAATATTATATTGTATTTTTATAAAGGAACAAACTCGTGATAAGCGTCTACAATGGCGCACCAAGGGGAGGATGAGAGGGGCACTTTCCCCTCACTTAGCTCCTTTATCTTCCATAATAATAAATAATCAATTAATAAAATAGATAACACGGAAGTGAGCTAGCACGCAGTATCATACAATTTTCGATTGTTCTTAACTAAAATTGAGGGAAAAAGAGACAAACACGAGGTACAGTACGGCGCGGAAGAAAAGACGTTAAAGTAGAGAAAATATTTTCTGGAATAGCACTTTGATAAATCAAACCGCTCCACGGTTTGGTCCTCTAGAACACTTCTTGTGCATAAAATCACCCCCCCCCCCACCCCCAGGTGGCGTTTGATGGATTATTGATGTTTTATTTTAACAACTAAAATCAAATTTTGTACTTTACCTTTCTGAATGAGTGTAAACGCACATACTAATACTTTGTCTTACATAGCTGAAATTTCAAAACTTGCACTGAAACTTTAATTTAAAAATTCATTTGAAATAATTGTTCCATGAATAGATGTTTTAAAAAGTGAATTACTACTACATGTATATTAAGGATTTTTGTTTCACGTAATAAACGTTCCCAAAATGTATGCATACTGTCATCGTTAAATGATAACGTAGGGGTTCGGATACCCTTTACCAGGGTGACAGATATATTATAGGAAAATTTTGAAAACGCCAGAAAATGAAATGACTGTCACTTTATCTTAAGGCATATCTGTGGATATCTTGTGGTAGAGGGTAGGATTCGGGTTTGATTCCTGGGTCGGGCACTGAGATATTATTTTAAACTTCTCACGAAATGCTTTTCGAAGTTTCGTTTGGTTAATAAAAAGGAAAGTTTAACAGGGGAGGGAGGGTGGACTTTAAAAATATTGTGTTTTATTTTTTAAAAAATTAGCTCGGGAGTGCGTTTTTTCCCAAATATACAGTCAGCTTAGATCCCCACAATTAAGGCACGTCGTGGTTGTTATGCAAAAAGATAAATTATTAAACTTTGGTCGTTGCAAAATGCATAGAATAATCATGAAGGATTATTAAATAAAAACCTGTATGTAAATAACATTTTAAGGTTAAGATCTTGGGACCCCCTGGCCAACTGTCAGTAAACCAAAATACAAAGAGAGATTGTAATGATAGTAGGTCTGATCCCACCGGGGATCTGCTCCAGTACACTACTTAAATCAGTTAAAACTTAAAATATTCTGAAACATTTAAGCAGTCAAAAGTTCAGTCAATTCATAAAGTTCATTCAATCGTTCAATATCACTTGGATTAATAAAGTTACTCTAAAAGTTCAACATTGGATTAAAAATGATCATCATTTAAAAGTTCATAGTCTGACATATAATATTGTTCACTTTAAAGTTCATTGTCTCATTAATAATAATGGTCACTTTAAAGTTCATAGTTCGTTACAGTAAATCAGCAAATCTCTTGGGAGGTCTTTCTTTTCCTTTGTGGTCTTCCCTCATTTCTCAAATTGCTGTCAGGTTGGTTCTGGGAAACTTGCACCTGTTTAGATTGGCCATGCTGCTTCATCCTGTGTTTGATGGCACTTCCTTTATGTTTCAGTGGACTGCCTTCTACATAATTACCTTTATGTAAACATTTCTGCAAATTTGACACCCAATCTGGAACTCGGTCACTTAAAATGGCTTAAGACTGTCATGGTGCACAATCTTCATTTTACACTTAGGTTTGCCTTTCACTGCAAACAACAAATCACTGTGCTTTTTGACAACAAAAGGTCCTTGCCATTTATCACGTTTCAGCTTTGGGCTCAGTCCCACTGTTCTAGTGCTATCTAGTAAATACACCAAGTCACCAACTTTATAGTTGTTTTGCGAAATACGGGTGTCGTGGTCTCTTTTCTGCCTTTGAAAGTCCTTTTTCAAATGCAATCTCACTATTTCATGAATTCTAGTCATTTTTTCTTGCAACATTTTGACATACTCTGAAGGAGACGTCACAGATTGGTCTTCTGGTGTTTTTCCAAAGATAAGTTCTGTAGCTGTGTGAACTTCTCTGCCTAACATAAGCAAATTAGGGGAATAACCAGTGCTTTCATGTTTACAACACCTGTATGCTGCAGTCAATAAAGTCAAAAAAAAAAAAAAAAAAAAAATGTCCCAATCCCGTTGGTCTTCTGACACCAAGCTGATATCATGTCACATAACACAATATTGAATCTCTCCACCATTCCATTTCCTGAGGGATGATAGCTGGATGCTCGGGTTTTATTTATTTATACTACTTGACCTACTTGTTTGAATAACTGTGACTCATAGTTGCTACCTTGGTCTGAATGGAGATCAAGGGATAGGCCAAATCTAGAGAAAAAGTCTGTCACTAGCTTGTGTGCTACAGTTTTAGCTGACATGTCAGGGATGGCATAGCACTCCACCCATTTGGAAAACTGGTCCATTGCTAAAAGAATACATTTATTGCCTCTTTCACTGACTGGAAAAGGTCGTAAGATGTCTGTTGCCACTCTGTCCATGGGAGCGCCTACAGCATATATTGGCAAAGGAGCCTTGGGTCTTGGCCGTGGTCTTTTTCTCCCACCACATATAGCACATCTTCTTATGTAATCTCGTACACTTTCTTTCATCTTGTACCAGTAGAAGTGTCTTTTCAACTTGCTCACTGTTTTCTTGACGCCAAGGTGACCTGACGTGACTTTGTCATGTCCGCCCTTCATCACCTCATTCCTCATCTCTTTCGGAACCAATATCTATAAAAAGGAACCTGTCATATCTAAAGTTTCCCATCTTTTATATAAAATGCCCTCCTGTAGCACGAGTTGGTCCCAAAGCAACCATAACTGTCGCACTGCAGGACTTTCTGCGGCCACTTTATCTCTTTCTGGTCTCTGTGATGACTGTTCCTTCCAGTCCAGCACAGTCTTCAACTCGAGGTCTTTACGCTGCAAATTCAACAATTCATTCGCAGTGTAACTGCCCAGCCACTAGGCTGGAAGTCTATCTCTGTCATTCTCAGATTCACTGAGATCTGTATCTTCATCATCATGAGAAAAATCCTGATCCTTGAATGTCAAGTTTTCTCTAGGCAGCACTTCCTTTTTCTTGGAAACTCATTCTACGAAGAGAAAGTGCTCTAACTTCCTTAAAGATACACTTGAACTTCATGGTCACCCAGCTCAGGGTTGCAAAGAACAATGTCAGTAGGATGTAATGACCTGTCAATAAAACTGAACAAGCTGCTGTATACACATGTTTTATTGGACATTTTCTTTGGTTTCCCGATGCTTGACCACTGTCGCAGACTCCATTGTCTGGTTTGGTTCTTTCTTTCGGTTTTCTGTCATTCGTCTGGTTACTAAAGGGACGGCATCTTCTTCCAAATATTCAGACCACTGTTCATGTTTCTTTTTACATTGTACGCAACCCTCGCATGGCAAATTGCTAAAAATGGACTCCCCATCATAGCATGGACACTCGTCTGGGTCGCATGGAAACCTCGATATTGCATCTGCGTTACCGTGTCTAGCCCCTGCTCGGTGTTCTATTTTAAAATCATACTGTGATAGCACTTCCAGCCATCTGGCCATCTGATCATTGGGCTCCTTAAAGGACATAACCCATCGGAGGGCACTGTGATCGCTTCGTACCAAAAACTGTCTACCCAATATATGGTGTCTAAATTGTTGAACAAAGGTAACAATGGCAAGCAGTTCTTTTCTTGTCACGCAGTAGCGGCGTTGAGTTTTCGTCAATGACTTAATTGCATACGCGACTGTTTTCTTTATTTCTTTCTGGGTCTTCTCACACCACTGTTACTGAGATAAAACGGCACCAATGCCCGTGGCTGAAGCATATCAGTGTCAAGAATGTACAATCCTTGATCTTTCGGATACGCCATTACTTCATTACCCAAAAGAGCACTTTTAAGGTCCTCAAATGCTGTCTGACAAGAGTCCGTCCAAGTAAACGCCTGGCCGGCCTGGAGCAGGTACTTAATTGGAGCAGCTCTTGTTTAAAATAATAAATCTACGATAATATGAGTGTAACGTTAGTAAGTGACAGCATGCAGCGAATAAGAGCGGGGAGTGTTTAGTAGAGTAACTTAAGTTGATTGACATGCTCTTATGGTATTTATACAACTGCGCTTAGTGTGAACGGAGAGAAGGCCGCTACAGATTGCATGAGGTAGAAATAGAAATGAAGGAAGCGGCGCGGGTAATAACTGGACAGTAGTTCAATAAATAATAAGAAAGATAATATCTGAGTTGTATTTGCTACCTCGCGTAACATGACGAAGACATGCCAATGGCTTCGTCACATGAGCACAGTCCTAGAAAAAAACGTACATCAGTCAGCTTCCTGGGAACTGGCCATTTCTTTATACACTCTACCTTCTCAGGATCTGGTTTAACGCCATCTTGTGTCACTACATGTCCCAAAAACTTAACTTCTGTCTGGAACAACCTGCATTTGCTAGGCTTCAATTTTAGCCCTGCTTTCCCGAGACGATTAAAAACCTCGTCAAGTCTTTTATAATGTTCTTCAAACGATTTACCAAACACAATAATGTCATCAAGATAAATCAACACTGTCTGCCATTGCAAACCACAGAAGATCAGTTCCATGCACCGTTCGAAGGTTGAAGGAGAATTGGAAACACCAAAAGGCATAACATTATATTTGTATAAACCATTTCTGGTCACAAATGCAGTCTTATAGGCTTATCTTCTTCTGCTACCTCGATTTGATAATACCCGTTCTGGCAATCAGCTATTGAAAAGAAAATCAAACCACCCAGAGAGTCTAAACAGTCATTTAATTGAGGAAGAGGGTAAGCATCTTTCACTGTTACATCATTGAAGCGTCTATAGTCTACACATGGTCTTGTAGTTTCATCCTTTTTCTTGACATAAACTAGTGGAGATGACCAAGGTGAGGTGGACTCTCTAATAACACCATTTTGTAGCTGTTCCTTAATTATTTTCTCTTCTTCCCCAGCAAACGCTCTAGGGGGGTCTTCTGGGCTGCTGTTTTATGGGTCTTGCATCACCTGTGACGATCTTATGCTTTACGATAGATGTGTGACCCATGTCACTGGAAGACTTGGCAAAAACTTCACTGTGCTTCTGCAGGAGTTTCTTTAATTCAAATCTTTCAAAGTCAGTCAAATTCTTACCTGACTCTTTATAGAGGCCAGCCAGGTACTCAGGCAATTCTGGGTTATGAAGGGTTAAGTCTGGCTTTGGTTTACCAGGGGTTAAGTCTGCAAGTTTATCACCAATCACATGGTCTACCTCATGTAAATGAGCAATGCAGGTGTCTTTCAAAAGAAATGTCTTCATTAGAAGGGTTAAGGAGTCTGACAGGTATTTTATTGTCTCTTTTGAAAGGATCAACTAGCACATGTCCGATCAGAAAATCACTTGATTCTCTGGAATTTCCTCTACCTGTCTCAATCCTGATTTTATTTTGCTAGAATCAACTCTCCCTTCTATGATCAACTCATTGTTTGCAGGAATAATAACATCATTAGTCACTGCCACTCTAAAGGCATGCTTTGGTTCCTTCTCAACTAAACAAGCCACTCTCTTCCCAATAAGTTTCAGCCCGTTCACACCCAGTGAAAAATCATGATGGCACAGGAAGTCCTTTTTTTTGCTACAAGCATGTCCCATACAAACACTTCTTCACCAGATTGAAATTTTATTTCCACGTGGCCTTCAATTTCAATGTTTCTACTGTCTGCAACCTGCAATTTTCTATTAGCCTTTTTCAGTTCAGTCTAAAGTCATGAGGAATTTGTTCATAAATGTGGGATGATATAATTGTTTTTGACGCACCAGTGTCTACATAAAGTTTACTTCTTGGCCCTGAATCTTCACTGGCCAAGAAACACTAGCATTTCTACAGCAGACAGTTTCAATGCCACTGTCAACAGGTGTTTTTAGGGGTTCATTCTGACCGGCTGGAATGCCCCTTCTCAGTTTCCCTGGTTGTTTACATGCGGAGCCTCTTTCACAGGTGCCTTGCATTCTCTTGTCAGATGCTCATATCTATGGCACTTGAAACACTCTACGTTGTTTTTATGTACAGACACAGATGTGTCTGTACATATTGCCATCACCTGCGTCTGTCGTCGCCGTCACCGCCGTCACCGGCGAAGTGCACTTTCATTGTAAACACGATAAGTGGAAGGCAGTTTTACTTTTTGGCTTTATATTTACAGAGCTGATGAATATTCGTAAAACGCAGGTCAAGTTAGAAAATCAGCATGATTGGGCCATTATTGTAGAAGTCATGCTGTTTTTTTTTTCACTTTTCAGCATATATGCAACACTGTTAACACATTTCAAGGAAAAACCGATAGGCCTGTTGTCATGAAACTCACAGGAGAAATAGATGTTACTTAAACACAGGTCAAGTTTGAAAATCGGCATGCAGCCCGAGTTGGAAAAGGAGTCTTATTGGCTTCTTTTTCAGGAAGTTATACATTTTCAAAGTGTGAACTTGAACTCCCATATGGCCCTGAAGCCTTATGCTTGTTACACATTTTACTTACATTGGTATTACCTGCTGAGCATAATTAAAATTTGATGTTGAATTTGCAGTTTAACATAATGTACTTTTGCACCAGAATTGACAGTAGCCTATTTTGTGCATAGTTATTTCCTGCTTTTTGTCTGTACATTTGACAGCTTTGCTGCCTTGTTCCAATTTTCTGACTTGGGAGGTGGAGGACTTTTCGTGTCTTTTGCTTTCTCTTTCTTTATCAATTCTTTAATTCTAGCTTCTTGTCAAACTTCTTTTCAAGCTGGTGTAGCTGACTTTCTGTTACGACAGCCTCTGGATTCGCTGCCCTAACGCTTGGTCTTTTCACTGTCTCTTCTCTTCGACTGTTGTACATTTCAAGGGCCTCCCTTGCTTAATCTAGATTTTTGGGCGTTTTCATGCCCACTGCCACGGCGGCTTGATGGTCTGGCATTTTTTTTATAAAGTGGCTCAATGCAATCGTCTCACTGGTGGTGCAGTCAGCCGTCGGGTAACCTTTTAACAACTTTCTAATATCGGAGATGTACTCTGGCAGTTTCTCTCTTGAACTAAACTTTCTATTCTCTAGCTCTGATAGATAGGAGCTTGTAGTGCGCTTTTCTTGAAATCGGTTTTGTACCAACTTAAGGTTCAAAGTTCAACAACACACTAGCCGAATGTAAACAAAAGGCTATAGCTTAATGCAGTAATTTTTCCATGAATTAAAGCTATGTAAAATCGTTACAGTATTTAGGCTGAAAACATTAGAGTAAAGCTTCAATACACATAGACTTATTGCCCCATTGTTTTTATTTTATATATAAGGACACACTTTTTTATTTTTATGGATGGCATCCTTCGCGCGCACCGATTTTCGTCTGTTCTCAAAAAAAAAAAAAAAAAAAAAACCATGAAGGTGTATTTAAGTTACTTGGTAGAGAATAGAAATTGACAAAATACAATGTGAAAAAACTTTCTCTGAGAAACCTTTCAATTATAGGAAAGTGAACAGTGGTTAAACCTTTAGTATTTCTCATCTTACGTAGTGCATTTATAAACTCTCCTACCAGCCCCCCCCCCTCCCTCAATACTTAAAATATGCATATCATATTTAACTTTATCAGGAATGGAAAAAGATACAAAATAAAATGACCAAGGATGGCGTCTGATTACAAAAATTGACGGTAAAAGGTACCCCGAATAAAAATTTTACCAAGGCCCTAAACTTTACATGGCTTAAAAGACTTCTTTATAAAGAAAAAAAAAGAGTAAGTGGAGAGCGTTTTTTTTTCGGCGAAATGTCAGGACTCGGTAGTAACAAAAGGTGAATTAAAAATACTAAAAGCAACTTCTTATCCCTTTTGGCAAAGATCATTGGTTCTTTGAGTGAAATTCAGAAAAAAATTCAATTTAACTCCAGATGAAATCCTATCACAACCATTATGTCAAAACTCAAAAATTGAAAGAAATTGAAAAACCATTTTCCATAAAAGATGGTGTAAAAATGTTTTTTTTTTACTTCAATGATATTATAAATGACATTTGAAACCCCCTCTGTCTAGAGGAACTCAACAAAAATCAACCTTAACACTAACTTTCTGGGCTAATTCAGCATCCAAAAGAGCTTAAAATCTGAATGGCTATCTCTTCCCATGGAAGGAAATTGAGCATATCAATCCAAGAAATAATTGACTCAATTAAACAAGTTACCATATTAAACAAATTAAACAAGTCCAGATATTTTTTCCCAAAAAAATCCTCCAAAGCCATAGGCCTATATTATGACCAGATAAAGGTGTAGGTAGGGCTGCTGTTTTATGGGTCTTGCATCACCTGTGACGATCTTATGCTTTACGATAGATGTGTGACCCATGTCACTGGAAGACTTGGCAAAAACTTCACTGTGCTTCTGCAGGAGTTTCTTTAATTCAAATCTTTCAAAGTCAGTCAAATTCTTACCTGACTCTTTATAGAGGCCAGCCAGGTACTCAGGCAATTCTGGGTTATGAAGGGTTAAGTCTGGCTTTGGTTTACCAGGGGTTAAGTCTGCAAGTTTATCACCAATCACATGGTCTACCTCATGTAAATGAGCAATGCAGGTGTCTTTCAAAAGAAATGTCTTCATTAGAAGGGTTAAGGAGTCTGACAGGTATTTTATTGTCTCTTTTGAAAGGATCAACTAGCACATGTCCGATCAGAAAATCACTTGATTCTCTGGAATTTCCTCTACCTGTCTCAATCCTGATTTTATTTTGCTAGAATCAACTCTCCCTTCTATGATCAACTCATTGTTTGCAGGAATAATAACATCATTAGTCACTGCCACTCTAAAGGCATGCTTTGGTTCCTTCTCAACTAAACAAGCCACTCTCTTCCCAATAAGTTTCAGCCCGTTCACACCCAGTGAAAAATCATGATGGCACAGGAAGTCCTTTTTTTGCTACAAGCATGTCCCATACAAACACTTCTTCACCAGATTGAAATTTTATTTCCACGTGGCCTTCAATTTCAATGTTTCTACTGTCTGCAACCTGCAATTTTCTATTAGCCTTTTTCAGTTCAGTCTAAAGTCATGAGGAATTTGTTCATAAATGTGGGATGATATAATTGTTTTTGACGCACCAGTGTCTACATAAAGTTTACTTCTTGGCCCTGAATCTTCACTGGCCAAGAAACACTAGCATTTCTACAGCAGACAGTTTCAATGCCACTGTCAACAGGTGTTTTTAGGGGTTCATTCTGACCGGCTGGAATGCCCCTTCTCAGTTTCCCTGGTTGTTTACATGCGGAGCCTCTTTCACAGGTGCCTTGCATTCTCTTGTCAGATGCTCATATCTATGGCACTTGAAACACTCTACGTTGTTTTTATGTACAGACACAGATGTGTCTGTACATATTGCCATCACCTGCGTCTGTCGTCGCCGTCACCGCCGTCACCGGCGAAGTGCACTTTCATTGTAAACACGATAAGTGGAAGGCAGTTTTACTTTTTGGCTTTATATTTACAGAGCTGATGAATATTCGTAAAACGCAGGTCAAGTTAGAAAATCAGCATGATCGGGCCATTATTGTAGAAGTCATGCTGTTTTTTTTTTCACTTTTCAGCATATATGCAACACTGTTAACACATTTCAAGGAAAAACCGATAGGCCTGTTGTCATGAAACTCACAGGAGAAATAGATGTTACTTAAACACAGGTCAAGTTTGAAAATCGGCATGCAGCCCGAGTTGGAAAAGGAGTCTTATTGGCTTCTTTTTCAGGAAGTTATACATTTTCAAAGTGTGAACTTGAACTCCCATATGGCCCTGAAGCCTTATGCTTGTTACACATTTTACTTACATTGGTATTACCTGCTGAGCATAATTAAAATTTGATGTTAAATTTGCAGTTTAACATAATGTACTTTTGCACCAGAATTGACAGTAGCCTATTTTGTGCATAGTTATTTCCTGCTTTTTGTCTGTACATTTGACAGCTTTGCTGCCTTGTTCCAATTTTCTGACTTGGGAGGTGGAGGACTTTTCGTGTCTTTTGCTTTCTCTTTCTTTATCAATTCTTTAATTCTAGCTTCTTGTCAAACTTCTTTTCAAGCTGGTGTAGCTGACTTTCTGTTACGACAGCCTCTGGATTCGCTGCCCTAACGCTTGGTCTTTTCACTGTCTCTTCTCTTCGACTGTTGTACATTTCAAGGGCCTCCCTTGCTTAATCTAGATTTTTGGGCTTAAAAGACTTCTTTATTAATAAAAAAAAAGAGTAAGTGGAGAGCGTTTTTTTTTCGGCGAAATGTCAGGACTCGGTAGTAACAAAAGGTGAATTAAAAATACTAAAAGCAACTTCTTATCCCTTTTGGCAAAGATCATTGGTTCTTTGAGTGAAATTCAGAAAAAAATTCAATTTAACTCCAGATGAAATCCTATCACAACCATTATGTCAAAACTCAAAAATTGAAAGAAATTGAAAAACCATTTTCCATAAAAGATGGTGTAAAAATGTTTTTTTTTTACTTCAATGATATTATAAATGACATTTGAAACCCCCTCTGTCTAGAGGAACTCAACAAAAATCAACCTTAACACTAACTTTCTGGGCTAATTCAGCATCCAAAAGAGCTTAAAATCTGAATGGCTATCTCTTCCCATGGAAGGAAATTGAGCATATCAATCCAAGAAATAATTGACTCAATTAAACAAGTTACCATATTAAACAAATTAAACAAGTCCAGATATTTTTTCCCAAAAAAATCCTCCAAAGCCATAGGCCTATATTATGACCAGATAAAGGTGTAGGTAGGGCTGCTGTTTTATGGGTCTTGCATCACCTGTGACGATCTTATGCTTTACGATAGATGTGTGACCCATGTCACTGGAAGACTTGGCAAAAACTTCACTGTGCTTCTGCAGGAGTTTCTTTAATTCAAATCTTTCAAAGTCAGTCAAATTCTTACCTGACTCTTTATAGAGGCCAGCCAGGTACTCAGGCAATTCTGGGTTATGAAGGGTTAAGTCTGGCTTTGGTTTACCAGGGGTTAAGTCTGCAAGTTTATCACCAATCACATGGTCTACCTCATGTAAATGAGCAATGCAGGTGTCTTTCAAAAGAAATGTCTTCATTAGAAGGGTTAAGGAGTCTGACAGGTATTTTATTGTCTCTTTTGAAAGGATCAACTAGCACATGTCCGATCAGAAAATCACTTGATTCTCTGGAATTTCCTCTACCTGTCTCAATCCTGATTTTATTTTGCTAGAATCAACTCTCCCTTCTATGATCAACTCATTGTTTGCAGGAATAATAACATCATTAGTCACTGCCACTCTAAAGGCATGCTTTGGTTCCTTCTCAACTAAACAAGCCACTCTCTTCCCAATAAGTTTCAGCCCGTTCACACCCAGTGAAAAATCATGATGGCACAGGAAGTCCTTTTTTTGCTACAAGCATGTCCCATACAAACACTTCTTCACCAGATTGAAATTTTATTTCCACGTGGCCTTCAATTTCAATGTTTCTACTGTCTGCAACCTGCAATTTTCTATTAGCCTTTTTCAGTTCAGTCTAAAGTCATGAGGAATTTGTTCATAAATGTGGGATGATATAATTGTTTTTGACGCACCAGTGTCTACATAAAGTTTACTTCTTGGCCCTGAATCTTCACTGGCCAAGAAACACTAGCATTTCTACAGCAGACAGTTTCAATGCCACTGTCAACAGGTGTTTTTAGGGGTTCATTCTGACCGGCTGGAATGCCCCTTCTCAGTTTCCCTGGTTGTTTACATGCGGAGCCTCTTTCACAGGTGCCTTGCATTCTCTTGTCAGATGCTCATATCTATGGCACTTGAAACACTCTACGTTGTTTTTATGTACAGACACAGATGTGTCTGTACATATTGCCATCACCTGCGTCTGTCGTCGCCGTCACCGCCGTCACTGGCGAAGTGCACTTTCATTGTAAACACGATAAGTGGAAGGCAGTTTTACTTTTTGGCTTTATATTTACAGAGCTGATGAATATTCGTAAAACGCAGGTCAAGTTAGAAAATCAGCATGATCGGGCCATTATTGTAGAAGTCATGCTGTTTTTTTTCACTTTTCAGCATATATGCAACACTGTTAACACATTTCAAGGAAAAACCGATAGGCCTGTTGTCATGAAACTCACAGGAGAAATAGATGTTACTTAAACACAGGTCAAGTTTGAAAATCGGCATGCA
The DNA here is from genome assembly GCF_051362555.1 of Lingula anatina. Taxonomy (NCBI): domain Eukaryota; kingdom Metazoa; phylum Brachiopoda; class Lingulata; order Lingulida; family Lingulidae; genus Lingula; species Lingula anatina. Next base: position 2,830,560 of record NC_141771.1, on the reverse strand, counting down.
GCCCGAGTTGGAAAAGGAGTCTTATTGGCTTCTTTTTCAGGAAGTTATACATTTTCAAAGTGTGAACTTGAACTCCCATATGGCCCTGAAGCCTTATGCTTGTTACACATTTTACTTACATTGGTATTACCTGCTGAGCATAATTAAAATTTGATGTTGAATTTGCAGTTTAACATAATGTACTTTTGCACCAGAATTGACAGTAGCCTATTTTGTGCATAGTTATTTCCTGCTTTTTGTCTGTACATTTGACAGCTTTGCTGCCTTGTTCCAATTTTCTGACTTGGGAGGTGGAGGACTTTTCGTGTCTTTTGCTTTCTCTTTCTTTATCAATTCTTTAATTCTAGCTTCTTGTCAAACTTCTTTTCAAGCTGGTGTAGCTGACTTTCTGTTACGACAGCCTCTGGATTCGCTGCCCTAACGCTTGGTCTTTTCACTGTCTCTTCTCTTCGACTGTTGTACATTTCAAGGGCCTCCCTTGCTTAATCTAGATTTTTGGGCGTTTTCATGCCCACTGCCACGGCGGCTTGATGGTCTGGCATTTTTTTTATAAAGTGGCTCAATGCAATCGTCTCACTGGTGGTGCAGTCAGCCGTCGGGTAACCTTTTAACAACTTTCTAATATCGGAGATGTACTCTGGCAGTTTCTCTCTTGAACTAAACTTTCTATTCTCTAGCTCTGATAGATAGGAGCTTGTAGTGCGCTTTTCTTGAAATCGGTTTTGTACCAACTTAAGGTTCAAAGTTCAACAACACACTAGCCGAATGTAAACAAAAGGCTATAGCTTAATGCAGTAATTTTTCCATGAATTAAAGCTATGTAAAATCGTTACAGTATTTAGGCTGAAAACATTAGAGTAAAGCTTCAATACACATAGACTTATTGCCCCATTGTTTTTATTTTATATATAAGGACACACTTTTTTATTTTTATGGATGGCATCCTTCGCGCGCACCGATTTTCGTCTGTTCTCAAAAAAAAAAAAAAAAAAAAAAACCATGAAGGTGTATTTAAGTTACTTGGTAGAGAATAGAAATTGACAAAATACAATGTGAAAAAACTTTCTCTGAGAAACCTTTCAATTATAGGAAAGTGAACAGTGGTTAAACCTTTAGTATTTCTCATCTTACGTAGTGCATTTATAAACTCTCCTACCAGCCCCCCCCTCCCTCAATACTTAAAATATGCATATCATATTTAACTTTATCAGGAATGGAAAAAGATACAAAATAAAATGACCAAGGATGGCGTCTGATTACAAAAATTGACGGTAAAAGGTACCCCGAATAAAAATTTTACCAAGGCCCTAAACTTTACATGGCTTAAAAGACTTCTTTATAAAGAAAAAAAAAGAGTAAGTGGAGAGCGTTTATTTTCGGCGAAATGTCAGGACTCGGTAGTAACAAAAGGTGAATTAAAAATACTAAAAGCAACTTCTTATCCCTTTTGGCAAAGATCATTGGTTCTTTGAGTGAAATTCAGAAAAAAATTCAATTTAACTCCAGATGAAATCCTATCACAACCATTATGTCAAAACTCAAAAATTGAAAGAAATTGAAAAACCATTTTCCATAAAAGATGGTGTAAAAATGTTTTTTTTTTTACTTCAATGATATTATAAATGACATTTGAAACCCCCTCTGTCTAGAGGAACTCAACAAAAATCAACCTTAACACTAACTTTCTGGGCTAATCCAGCATCCAAAAGAGCTTAAAATCTGAGTGGCTATCTCTTCCCATGGAAGGAAATTGAGCATATCAATCCAAGAAATAATTGACTCAATTAAACAAGTTACCATATTAAACAAATTAAACAAGTCCAGATATTTTTTCCCAAAAAAATCCTCCAAAGCCATAGGCCTATATTATGACCAGATAAAGGTGTAGGTAGGGCTGCTGTTTTATGGGTCTTGCATCACCTGTGACGATCTTATGCTTTACGATAGATGTGTGACCCATGTCACTGGAAGACTTGGCAAAAACTTCACTGTGCTTCTGCAGGAGTTTCTTTAATTCAAATCTTTCAAAGTCAGTCAAATTCTTACCTGACTCTTTATAGAGGCCAGCCAGGTACTCAGGCAATTCTGGGTTATGAAGGGTTAAGTCTGGCTTTGGTTTACCAGGGGTTAAGTCTGCAAGTTTATCACCAATCACATGGTCTACCTCATGTAAATGAGCAATGCAGGTGTCTTTCAAAAGAAATGTCTTCATTAGAAGGGTTAAGGAGTCTGACAGGTATTTTATTGTCTCTTTTGAAAGGATCAACTAGCACATGTCCGATCAGAAAATCACTTGATTCTCTGGAATTTCCTCTACCTGTCTCAATCCTGATTTTATTTTGCTAGAATCAACTCTCCCTTCTATGATCAACTCATTGTTTGCAGGAATAATAACATCATTAGTCACTGCCACTCTAAAGGCATGCTTTGGTTCCTTCTCAACTAAACAAGCCACTCTCTTCCCAATAAGTTTCAGCCCGTTCACACCCAGTGAAAAATCATGATGGCACAGGAAGTCCTTTTTTTGCTACAAGCATGTCCCATACAAACACTTCTTCACCAGATTGAAATTTTATTTCCACGTGGCCTTCAATTTCAATGTTTCTACTGTCTGCAACCTGCAATTTTCTATTAGCCTTTTTCAGTTCAGTCTAAAGTCATGAGGAATTTGTTCATAAATGTGGGATGATATAATTGTTTTTGACGCACCAGTGTCTACATAAAGTTTACTTCTTGGCCCTGAATCTTCACTGGCCAAGAAACACTAGCATTTCTACAGCAGACAGTTTCAATGCCACTGTCAACAGGTGTTTTTAGGGGTTCATTCTGACCGGCTGGAATGCCCCTTCTCAGTTTCCCTGGTTGTTTACATGCGGAGCCTCTTTCACAGGTGCCTTGCATTCTCTTGTCAGATGCTCATATCTATGGCACTTGAAACACTCTACGTTGTTTTTATGTACAGACACAGATGTGTCTGTACATATTGCCATCACCTGCGTCTGTCGTCGCCGTCACCGCCGTCACCGGCGAAGTGCACTTTCATTGTAAACACGATAAGTGGAAGGCAGTTTTACTTTTTGGCTTTATATTTACAGAGCTGATGAATATTCGTAAAACGCAGGTCAAGTTAGAAAATCAGCATGATCGGGCCATTATTGTAGAAGTCATGCTGTTTTTTTTTTCACTTTTCAGCATATATGCAACACTGTTAACACATTTCAAGGAAAAACCGATAGGCCTGTTGTCATGAAACTCACAGGAGAAATAGATGTTACTTAAACACAGGTCAAGTTTGAAAATCGGCATGCAGCCCGAGTTGGAAAAGGAGTCTTATTGGCTTCTTTTTCAGGAAGTTATACATTTTCAAAGTGTGAACTTGAACTCCCATATGGCCCTGAAGCCTTATGCTTGTTACACATTTTACTTACATTGGTATTACCTGCTGAGCATAATTAAAATTTGATGTTAAATTTGCAGTTTAACATAATGTACTTTTGCACCAGAATTGACAGTAGCCTATTTTGTGCATAGTTATTTCCTGCTTTTTGTCTGTACATTTGACAGCTTTGCTGCCTTGTTCCAATTTTCTGACTTGGGAGGTGGAGGACTTTTCGTGTCTTTTGCTTTCTCTTTCTTTATCAATTCTTTAATTCTAGCTTCTTGTCAAACTTCTTTTCAAGCTGGTGTAGCTGACTTTCTGTTACGACAGCCTCTGGATTCGCTGCCCTAACGCTTGGTCTTTTCACTGTCTCTTCTCTTCGACTGTTGTACATTTCAAGGGCCTCCCTTGCTTAATCTAGATTTTTGGGCTTAAAAGACTTCTTTATTAATAAAAAAAAAGAGTAAGTGGAGAGCGTTTTTTTTTCGGCGAAATGTCAGGACTCGGTAGTAACAAAAGGTGAATTAAAAATACTAAAAGCAACTTCTTATCCCTTTTGGCAAAGATCATTGGTTCTTTGAGTGAAATTCAGAAAAAAATTCAATTTAACTCCAGATGAAATCCTATCACAACCATTATGTCAAAACTCAAAAATTGAAAGAAATTGAAAAACCATTTTCCATAAAAGATGGTGTAAAAATGTTTTTTTTTTTTACTTCAATGATATTATAAATGACATTTGAAACCCCCTCTGTCTAGAGGAACTCAACAAAAATCAACCTTAACACTAACTTTCTGGGCTAATTCAGCATCCAAAAGAGCTTAAAATCTGAATGGCTATCTCTTCCCATGGAAGGAAATTGAGCATATCAATCCAAGAAATAATTGACTCAATTAAACAAGTTACCATATTAAACAAATTAAACAAGTCCAGATATTTTTTCCCAAAAAAATCCTCCAAAGCCATAGGCCTATATTATGACCAGATAAAGGTGTAGGTAGGGCTGCTGTTTTATGGGTCTTGCATCACCTGTGACGATCTTATGCTTTACGATAGATGTGTGACCCATGTCACTGGAAGACTTGGCAAAAACTTCACTGTGCTTCTGCAGGAGTTTCTTTAATTCAAATCTTTCAAAGTCAGTCAAATTCTTACCTGACTCTTTATAGAGGCCAGCCAGGTACTCAGGCAATTCTGGGTTATGAAGGGTTAAGTCTGGCTTTGGTTTACCAGGGGTTAAGTCTGCAAGTTTATCACCAATCACATGGTCTACCTCATGTAAATGAGCAATGCAGGTGTCTTTCAAAAGAAATGTCTTCATTAGAAGGGTTAAGGAGTCTGACAGGTATTTTATTGTCTCTTTTGAAAGGATCAACTAGCACATGTCCGATCAGAAAATCACTTGATTCTCTGGAATTTCCTCTACCTGTCTCAATCCTGATTTTATTTTGCTAGAATCAACTCTCCCTTCTATGATCAACTCATTGTTTGCAGGAATAATAACATCATTAGTCACTGCCACTCTAAAGGCATGCTTTGGTTCCTTCTCAACTAAACAAGCCACTCTCTTCCCAATAAGTTTCAGCCCGTTCACACCCAGTGAAAAATCATGATGGCACAGGAAGTCCTTTTTTTGCTACAAGCATGTCCCATACAAACACTTCTTCACCAGATTGAAATTTTATTTCCACGTGGCCTTCAATTTCAATGTTTCTACTGTCTGCAACCTGCAATTTTCTATTAGCCTTTTTCAGTTCAGTCTAAAGTCATGAGGAATTTGTTCATAAATGTGGGATGATATAATTGTTTTTGACGCACCAGTGTCTACATAAAGTTTACTTCTTGGCCCTGAATCTTCACTGGCCAAGAAACACTAGCATTTCTACAGCAGACAGTTTCAATGCCACTGTCAACAGGTGTTTTTAGGGGTTCATTCTGACCGGCTGGAATGCCCCTTCTCAGTTTCCCTGGTTGTTTACATGCGGAGCCTCTTTCACAGGTGCCTTGCATTCTCTTGTCAGATGCTCATATCTATGGCACTTGAAACACTCTACGTTGTTTTTATGTACAGACACAGATGTGTCTGTACATATTGCCATCACCTGCGTCTGTCGTCGCCGTCACCGCCGTCACTGGCGAAGTGCACTTTCATTGTAAACACGATAAGTGGAAGGCAGTTTTACTTTTTGGCTTTATATTTACAGAGCTGATGAATATTCGTAAAACGCAGGTCAAGTTAGAAAATCAGCATGATCGGGCCATTATTGTAGAAGTCATGCTGTTTTTTTTTCACTTTTCAGCATATATGCAACACTGTTAACACATTTCAAGGAAAAACCGATAGGCCTGTTGTCATGAAACTCACAGGAGAAATAGATGTTACTTAAACACAGGTCAAGTTTGAAAATCGGCATGCAGCCCGAGTTGGAAAAGGAGTCTTATTGGCTTCTTTTTCAGGAAGTTATACATTTTCAAAGTGTGAACTTGAACTCCCATATGGCCCTGAAGCCTTATGCTTGTTACACATTTTACTTACATTGGTATTACCTGCTGAGCATAATTAAAATTTGATGTTGAATTTGCAGTTTAACATAATGTACTTTTGCACCAGAATTGACAGTAGCCTATTTTGTGCATAGTTATTTCCTGCTTTTTGTCTGTACATTTGACAGCTTTGCTGCCTTGTTCCAATTTTCTGACTTGGGAGGTGGAGGACTTTTCGTGTCTTTTGCTTTCTCTTTCTTTATCAATTCTTTAATTCTAGCTTCTTGTCAAACTTCTTTTCAAGCTGGTGTAGCTGACTTTCTGTTACGACAGCCTCTGGATTCGCTGCCCTAACGCTTGGTCTTTTCACTGTCTCTTCTCTTCGACTGTTGTACATTTCAAGGGCCTCCCTTGCTTAATCTAGATTTTTGGGCGTTTTCATGCCCACTGCCACGGCGGCTTGATGGTCTGGCATTTTTTTTATAAAGTGGCTCAATGCAATCGTCTCACTGGTGGTGCAGTCAGCCGTCGGGTAACCTTTTAACAACTTTCTAATATCGGAGATGTACTCTGGCAGTTTCTCTCTTGAACTAAACTTTCTATTCTCTAGCTCTGATAGATAGGAGCTTGTAGTGCGCTTTTCTTGAAATCGGTTTTGTACCAACTTAAGGTTCAAAGTTCAACAACACACTAGCCGAATGTAAACAAAAGGCTATAGCTTAATGCAGTAATTTTTCCATGAATTAAAGCTATGTAAAATCGTTACAGTATTTAGGCTGAAAACATTAGAGTAAAGCTTCAATACACATAGACTTATTGCCCCATTGTTTTTATTTTATATATAAGGACACACTTTTTTATTTTTATGGATGGCATCCTTCGCGCGCACCGATTTTCGTCTGTTCTCAAAAAAAAAAAAAAAAAAAAAAAAACCATGAAGGTGTATTTAAGTTACTTGGTAGAGAATAGAAATTGACAAAATACAATGTGAAAAAACTTTCTCTGAGAAACCTTTCAATTATAGGAAAGTGAACAGTGGTTAAACCTTTAGTATTTCTCATCTTACGTAGTGCATTTATAAACTCTCCTACCAGCCCCCCCCTCCCTCAATACTTAAAATATGCATATCATATTTAACTTTATCAGGAATGGAAAAAGATACAAAATAAAATGACCAAGGATGGCGTCTGATTACAAAAATTGACGGTAAAAGGTACCCCGAATAAAAATTTTACCAAGGCCC